>NC_091750.1:36917088-37059588 GCF_043380555.1 Nothobranchius furzeri | reverse complement strand
CGGAAAATTTCTAACCACGCGGACGGACGGACGCGGAAAAACACGGCGGACCGGCAAGAACTAGTATGGCAGAGGTTGGTAAATACAGACATTTGTATGATTCAGCTCTCAGAGATCACCGTGATCAACATGTTGTTAATAATTCTTGGAGAGAAATAGCTCGCACTGTCGGAAAAGACGAGGACGCTGTTAAAAATGCTGGAATGCCATGTTGTAAACAGTAATTTCTACTTCTACTATGGTGTAGTGTTGGATGCTTGCCGTAGAGCTCCATGCTGCCCCCTACAGTTTGGGAGAATATTGGCTCGCCGCAGAGACGAGCCGCATGAACCATAAACGCTGCGAGTTGTGAAGCGCGTTCCAGCCGCGAGCCGCATCACCGCGCGGAAAGTAAATGCGTCAAGCATAAACCAAGCTCAAGGCGAGAGGCCCAGACTTCCCTCTCCGCAGCCACTTGGGCCAGCTCCTCCGGGGGAATCCCAAGGCGTTCCCTGGCCAGGTGAGGCATAGTCCCTCCACCGTGTCCTGGATCTCCCTTTAGGTCTCCTCCTGGTTGGACTTGCCCGGAAAACCTCACCAGGGAGGCGTCCAGGAGGCATCCTGACCAGATGCCCGAGCCACCTCAACTGGCTCCTCTTGATGTGGAGGAGCAGCAGGTCTACTCCAAGCCCCTCCCGGATGACCAAGCTTCTCACCCTATCTCTAAGGGAGAGCCCAGCCACTCTTCAGAGAAAACTAATTTCAGCCGCTTGTATCCGTGATCTCGTTCTTTCGCTCACTAACCAAAGCTCGTGTGGCTGCCCACTCTGAAAGGAGTCAACGTTCATTTACTAACCATTTAGACAGAAATAACATTCAGGTTCACCCTAACCCTAAGGTCAAAGGTCGACACTCAGAGAAATGACAGACAACCCAAAATAGATCTCAGGTCGCAGGTCAGAGGTTAAACCCTGGTCATTGAGATCCACCACCCAGCATGTTTTACAACGTCCATCACACCTGACTCAACGGTAGATTCACATTTTCGGCAGACCATCCTCTGCAGAGGCCTGTCAGTCATCCGCTGATTAAAATCAGCTGCTGGAGCAGAAGAACCTGTAGAACCTGCAGGCCCCGGAGGTCCAGGATTGGACACCCCTGCTTTAGACCATCAGCTCTTCTCTCCCTGGTTCTGTTTCTGTTGACACAGTGTGATTTTTTTGTTTTCACTGTGACTAAGTAGTTTTACTGAATGCTGAGTCGTTGCTTCCTCCGTTTATCCCTGATCGTGTCTGAACTCGCACTGAAGTTGTGAAACGAGCCTCCAAACCTCTAGAAGCACGATTCAGAGAAGAGAAACTCCTGCTGTTGTGTAAAGAAGTCGGGCTTCTGGTGTGTGTGTGTGTGTGTGTGTGTGTGTGTGTGTGTGTGTGTGTGTGTGTGTGTGTGTGTGTGTGTGTGTGTGTGTGTGTGTGTGTGTGTGTGTGTGTGTGTGTGTAGGAGGTTACTGACCACAGCTTCCACTGTAGTGTGAGATCACCTCTTTGTGTTGAACTGACAATCAGAGGTGTTCTTTCATAAACACAATGAGTTAATCTGTGTGTGTGTGTGTGTGTGTGTGTGTGTGTGTGTGTGTGTGTGTGTGTGTGTGTTTGTGTGTGCGTGTGTGTTTGTGTGTGTGTGTGTGTGTGTGTGTGTGTGTGTGTGTGTGTGTGTGTGTGTGTGTGTGTGTGTGTGTGTGTGTGTGTGTGTGTGTGTGTGTGTGTGTACTGATACACATCAGAGGAGGATGTTGCGAGCCTGGGTGTGTTATCACCTTCTGGTCAAACCTCATCAGATTAAACCTGTTGGTTCCAGCTGTGACAACAGGGAAATAAAACAACTGAATATTAAATGAAGTTTCATTTAAATTCATGTATAAATCTGAGTATTCATCTGAGTATGTATTGGAGTATTTATCTGTGTATTAATTATCTGAGTCTTTATCTGAGTATTCATCTGAGTATTCACCTGAGTATTTATCTGAGTATTCATCCAAGTATTTATCTGAGTATTTATCCAAGTATTCATCTGAATATGTATCTGATTATTGATCTGAGTATCTGAGTATTCATCTGAGTATTTATCTATGTATTAATTATCTGAGTGTTTATCTCAGTATTAATCTGAGTATTCATCTGCGTGTGTATCGGAGTATTATCTGTGTATTAATTATCTGAGTCTTTATCTTAGTATTCATCTGAGTATTTATCTGAGTATTTATCTGAGTATTCATCTGTGTATTTAACTGAGTATTTATCTGAGAAAATATCTGAGTATTCATTTGAGTATTTATCTGTGTATTAATTATCTGTCTTTATCTGAGTATTTATCTGAGTATTCATCTGATTATTTATCTGTGTATTAGTTTTCTGAGTGTTTATCTGAGTATTCATCTGAGTATTTATCTGATTATTTATCTGAGTATTCATCTGAGAAAATATCTGAGTATCCATTTGAGTATTTATCTGTGTATTAATTATCTGAGACTTTATCTGAGTATTCATCTGAGTATTTATCTAAGTATTTATCTGAGTATTTATCTGAGAAAATATCTGAGTATTCATTTGAGTATTTATCCGTGTATTAATTATCTGTGTCTTTATCTGAGTATTTGTCTGAGTATTAATCTGAGTATGTATCTGAGTATTTATCTGTGTATAAATTATCTGAGTCTTCATCTGAGTATTCATTTGAGTATTTATCTGAGTATTTATCTGAGCATTTATCTGGGTGTTTATTTGAGAATTCATCTGAGTATGTATCGGAGTATTTATCTGTGTATTAATTATCTGAGTCTTTATCTGAGTATTCATCTGAGTCTTTATCTGAGTATTTATCTGAGTATTAATCTGAGCATTTATCTGAGTATTTATTTGAGTATTTATCTGAGTATTCATCTGAGCATTTATCTGAGTATTCATCTGAGCATTTATCTGAGTATTCATCTTAGTATTTATCTAAGTATTTATCTGAGTATTCATCTGAGTCTTTATCTGAGTATTTATCTGAGTCTTTATCTGAGTATTAATCTGAGCATTTATCTGAGTATTTATTTGAGTATTTATCTGAGTATTCATCTGAGCATTTATCTGAGTATTCATCTGAGTATTTATCTGAGAAAATATCTGAGTATTCATTTGAGTATTTATCTGAGTATTTATCTGAGAAAATATCTGAGTATTCATTTGAGTATTTCTCTGTGTATTATTATCTGAGTCTTTTTCTGAGTATTTGTCTGAGTATTAATCTGAGTATTAATCTGAGTATGTATCGGAGTATTTATGTGTGTATTAATTATCTGAGTCTTTATCTGAGTATTCATCTGAGTCTTTATCTGTGTATTTATCTGAGTATTTATCTGAGTATTCATCTGAGCATTTATCTGAGTATGTATCTGTGTATTTATCTGAGTATTCATCTGAGTATTTATCTGAGTATTTATCTGAGTATTTATATGAGAAAATATCTGAGCATTCATTTGAGTATTTATCTGTGTATTAATTATCTGAGTCTTTATATGAGTATTAATCTGAGTATTTATCTGTGTATTAATTATCTGAGTCTTTATCTAAGTATTCATCTGAGTATTTATCTGAGTGTTCATCTGAGTATTAATCTGAGTTTTTATCTGAGTACTTATCTGAATTTTCGTCTGAGTATTCATTCGAGTATTTATCTGTGTATTAATTATCTGAGTATTCATCTGAGTATTTATCTGAGTATTAATCTGAGTATGTATCTGAGTATTTGTCTGAGTATTTATCAGTTCCTGCAGGTCTGTGATGAAGGTAATAATGCTGATGCTCCTTCCAGAGGCTCCAAGAGCTTTGACAGCACAACGAGTTAAAGGTTTGGTAAAACATGAAATATTATTTATAATAATATTATTCATCATGTGTTTAATGGGAATCGGTTTTTAAACATTGTGCAAGGTAAAACCTGACTGAGGCGTTTAGGTGTTTTCTGTTGTATGAGAAACATCTGCTGCTTTGTTTCTGCCTGATGGGACCTGCTCCTGGAGGCTGAAGCTGATTGGACCTCAGCTGGATGATGTCAGGAATCAGGTTTGATCCAGATGAAACAGAATAAACTCACAGCTTTAAAAACCACAACTTCAGGGCAGAAATGAGTCTGGCCCCTTCACTCAGGTTCATTTAGATTAAAACACAAGCAGATGATGAAGATCAAAAATAAACTTGAAAGTAGAACAGCTGATGTTGGTTTTCTGTTAAGACGGACCTCTTCTGACCTCGACTCACAAAACTCCTGGATCCAAAGTCCGACCCTCGATGTTCCCTAAAATTAAACCAAAACCGCTAAAATAAAGAAGAATAAATAAAAAACTGGCTTCAAACCAAAGAGGAAACATGTAAAAATTAAATAAAAGTTTGAGATAAATTTAACGCATCACACACACACACACACACACACACACACACACACACACACACACACACACACACACACACACACACACACACACACACACACACACACACACACACAGAGCCGACTCCTCCCTGTGTACTCGGATGATTGCAGGTTAATTCCGTCCTGTCCCGACTCGTCTGCGTTTCTCTACTTCTGCATCTTTCATCTCGATCTCAGACGGAAAATTACTTCCTGTCATGTTTAGATAAAAGAAGGAAACCATGAAACGTGTTTGCTGACTCATCTTTCTGTAAATTTATAGAAAACATCAGACTCATTAATGAAACACACTATAATGTGTGTGTAGGTCTCACCGTTACCGCAATAATACGAGGAATCAGAAGCTACTAAAGTACTTTAAACTTTCATTTCCACACCAGGAAAAGCAGACTGAAACTTTTCCTTTGGGATTTTTCTCATTTAAGGTGATAAAGTTCATAATACAACAATAAAATGTAAAATTCTACTAATGTGAAGTTATAATGATTCATTTTTCATTCAGACATCATAACAACAGTTAGAATGACATCAGTTTAGTCTTTTTAAATAAAGCTTAGTGCAAGCTTCCTTCAGGACTAAAGCGAGCTCTCAACCTGCAGGTCGCTTTAATCTTTATTATCATGAAACTTTTAAAGCTTCACTTCTTCACACAGACTGCAGTTTTCTTTGTATTAAACAGGAATTTCTGGATTCCGGTCTGGCTCTACTCTAAAAGTTACAGGAAAACGTATCGAGAGCGCCGTGTTTACAGACGTTGCATCAGCTTGTGTTTGATAAGATAAAGTCCTCTGAGCTCAGAAACTCACCAAACACACAGGATGTGAAATAACCGGCTCTCACGGAGTGTAAGGGATTTACCTTTACATGAGTTAGGATTGATTTCTTTATTTAGGATTTTTTTTTTAATTTAGATTAACAGGACTCAGGGTCACTAAGCGTCTGTTTATTGTAATCCAAAGAGTTCAAATGAAGGCAACTGGACTTCTTTGGTTTCTTGAAGTCTTCAAGAAACCAAAGAAGTCCAGTTCAAATTCAAATTCAATTCAAATATACTTTATTAATCCCAGAGGGAAATTAGAGTTTTGGTACACACAATTCCGAGATCAGACATTCATACGTAGATACATGACAAGAATTGGTGACTGTGGTCATTCGCAACCCGAGTCGCGCTACCTTAATAGAGATCAGAGGGTTTACATGAGGATTGGTTCAGGTGGAGGGAAAACAAGGCACTTCAGAGTTACCCTCCACAGGGAGGGCAGCTTTGCTCTGCAAAAAACAAATCAGAAAGAAATGCACGCAGACTTCAGACATTACACAACATAAGTGTCCACTAGGTGGGGAGGTAGGGTTGGGAACTCTCCTCACATCAGTGCATGCAGCCACGATGAGTAGCGCTCGTCACCTCCGTTTGGACAGGGGAGGGAGGTAATTGGGTTAGAAAGCACAGTGACTCCTGGAAACGGTTCCACGGCCTTCACCGGTCGCAGTCCCGCCCAGGCTGGGATAGGGACACAGAGTTGCCAAGGCAACGACAGCATTCCACATTTCTTCTGAGGGGGGGTAATCACTTCAGCCTCACAGGCTCAAGGGCACCAGATTCAGATAAGAACTTGTTTTGGGGACAGACAGAGATAATTTCCTCTCTGTCTTAAAGTTCTGTTGGTCTCCAACCCCTCTCAATCCAATAATGGAATAAATTAATCTATTCCCAACCGTGCTGTCCCGTCAACTCTCTCCTTGATCGAATCCACCTTCTGTGCCAGAGCCTGAATCTCAGCCAAAAATCCAAGCTTACGACTCATCTCGACAATTATATGAGTTTGTGCGTTCACAGCGCGGTGTAATCCATCCCTGAGCTCCGGGAATGAGCCAGTATTCCTTGAAAGCTCATTAATTTTCCAGTAAGCCAGGTAACCGCTCAGGCCAAACAGCAGGAATCCCGACACCAACACCACAAATATCCAGACGTCTTCAGAATCCTCTACAGACAGTTGCCTTCATTTGAACCATTTGGATTACCTTGACCTGCATGTCTAAGGACCGTCACCAGCAGTCTGTTATTGATTCTCTTCAGAAAGATGGAGAGAAATTTTTTTTAGCCGGTTCTGTTTTTTAATTAACCTGAAAAATTAACGACAAACGTCTCTGAGTTAGGGAGCGTCTGAGTCAGCGAGCATCTGAGTTAGCGAGTGTCTGAGTTAGCGAGTGTCTGAGTTAGGGAGTGTCTGAGTTAGGGAGCGCCGGAGTTAGCGAGCATCTGAGTTAGCAAGTGTCTGAGTTAGCGAGCGTCTGAGTTAGGGAGTATCTGAGATAGGGAGCGCCGGAGTTAGCGAGCATCTGAGTTAGCAAGCGTCTGAGTTAGCGAGCGTCTGAGTTAGGGAGCATCTGAGATAGGGAGCGCCGGAGTTAGCGAGCATCTGAGCTAGCGAGTGTCTGAGTTAGCGAGCGTCTGAGTTAGCGAGTGTCTGAGTTAGCGAGCGTCTGAATTAGGGAGCGTCTGAGTTAGGGAGCGTCTGAGTTAGGGAGCGTCTGAGTTTGGGAGCGTTTGGGTTTGGGAGTGTTTTGGTTTGGGAGCGTCTTAAACAGAGTTAACTGTGGAACAGGAAACTCACAGAAACTTTTTTTAAAGTCTATTTAGTCTGGATGGTCCAGATGAAACTGGAAAGGTCTTGAAGAATCGGCTGCAGACGAACGAGTCGAGCAGCTTCTTGTTTTCTTGTGTAAACAGCTCAGCCTGTAAACATCCAACAGGAAGTGTCTGCAGGACTCGGTTCACCTGAGCTTTAAATAAACAGCTGCTGCTTGTTCAGGTGTGACTCGCTGCAGGTACGTGACCCAGACTCGCTGATGGCAGAAGGTCACAGAGGGATTCTGGACAGGAAAAACCCAATCCCAAATATCTCCACAGTCACCAGAACGGAACATATCTGTGAGACTTTGTGTTAAACTGTTTTAATCCAGACCTGTGAGAGGTCCAAGGAGGTCTGGGATCCTCCTGAGATTCTCCAGAACCTTCAGTTCAGCTCTGAGTCTGATCTCTAGACAGATCCACACCTCCAAACATTTCTCCTGTAGACCAGGACAACAAAGACCCTTAGGAGGGAGGACCTGGGGTTATCTTTGTGAACTAGCTTGCCTTAACTGTCATGTTTTTACGGCACATTGAATTGATAAACATCCACAGATGAGAAACGTCCCAAAGGAAGACCTTCATGAAGAGCTTTGAACCGAGGTCCTCAACAAGGACAGCTGGAACCTGACTGGACGTCGGAGGACCTGCAAGTGTCTGTGTTTATGCCAAAAAACAGAGACCCAAGGACTCGGCCTTGTGGGACACCTGTGATAGAAATAATCCATCTGCGTGAACATTGGACCTTTCACAAAACTAAACACAAAATCCGTTTGGTAAAATGTTTAATAGCAACAATAAAATCTGCAGAAGCTGAGAACAAAAGTATGATTCAGGATACCAACTTCACAAATTACTTCCTGTTTCTGACTCGGGATCTGCCCTTCAGAAGTTTCAGAGACTCGTTCATTTCTCCCTCCAGTGACGTTTGTTTCCAGATGAAATAAATGAACCAGAAAAAAATGAAAAACAAGGAGAAGCAGAAGTGAATCAACGTCGTTTCTATTTAGAGCAGCAAAGTTTTGGTTTAAATGACACGTTTTTAACCGACTTCCTTTCTGAAATGTTTTTATATTCCTTTAAAACAGATTTCAGATGATCTAACTCGCTCTGATTGGTCACGTGTCACTTCCTGTTTTATTTTAAAACATTTTCCCTTCACGAGTCTCAGAGTTTACCTTCCCGCTTTTTGTCCTGAAGTAAAATTTTACATATTTTTCTGTGAAAAAACAAACAAACAAACAAACAAATCCAAAACCCAGCAGCAGATTATAAATGGATTATTTAATAATTTAACTATTTTCAGTTGAAAGAGAGAAAGAAAGAAGAAAAAGCTGTTAAAGCAGAAAAAGACCAACCGGATTTTCTCTTTTTTTTTGGTTGACTCTGATTTAGGAGCAGTTTTAACAAATATTTGACTTCATTCCTCAGGTCTGACGCATAAAACAGGTGTGAGAGCGGGCATTCAGACATGATGGACATCACCTCAGGTATGAAAACAAACATCAAACTAACATCTTCTGATTGTGTTAAGCTCTATTTGCTCTCATTCTCACACTGAAGAGGAGACGATGAAGATGAAGACGACTGATTGAAGGTGTCTAAAGACAACAACGAAAAGGAGAACATTTAAATGTCTTTCTTTGGACAAACTGAAGCTCATTTCCATAAACATGCTGATTAAGTCTCAGTTATGACATCCTGTCTCATTATTATGATGTCATAACTGTGACCCAGAGATTGTTTTATTCATATTTGTGTTTAATTAAAGTCTAGCTTTTATTTTGGAATCAGAAATCTGTGTTTTGTGTATTTATGAACACTTGATGCTTTTCTCACCTGCTGCTCATACCTGTGGGATTACCCGGAGGTGATGGGACCTGCTCTTGTCCTCATGGCAACCTCCAGCATCAACATCAACATCACCCGGTCTCCTCGTCCCTATAGGGGACAGGTCCTCATGAGGTAATGCACCTGCAGCGTGAATAATGCTCTGTTGTGTGCAACGCCGATGACTTGCTGCATATTAATCATTACGATAATATTTCTGTTGCTACTCATGGCTCCATGCAGCTGTGAGGTAACCCAAGGCTGCAGCAGATCGTGACTCAGCAGAGCTCCTCGTCCAGCTCAGACATCAAGAGACGTTAAAAGGGAAAGTGTCTGCAAGCCGGAATGTCTGGGAATCCTCAGAATGGATGTTTGGATTCAGGATATTTTTGTCTGAAGGGTGGCCGCCAAAGGAAACGTGAAGAGGATTTAATGGTTTCTGAATATATATATATATATATATATATATATATATATATATATATATATATATATATATATATATATATATCATCCTTTATTTGAACAGGAAGTTTCTTCACTTCTGGTTTATTCTCAATTATAGGAAAACCATTTTCCACCAAAGGGGAATTAAAATGATCCGATAAAGCGAGTGCGCTGTCCAGTAATCAGAAGGTTGCAGGTTCGACCCCGGCTTCAACCAGAGAGGCACTAGGCACAGGGAACATATCACCCCTGTGTTGGCATCCCTTCACTGGCTGCCTGTGCAATACCGGGCAAAATTCAAGGTCTTGGTGCTGGCATACAGGGCCTTACAAGGAACTGCTCCAGCATATCTTGGCAACCTTTTGCATAGACATGCCCCCTCGCTCAGCCGGCAGGGAGCTGTTGATCGTTCCACGCACTAAGTGCAGGTCACGGGGAGACCGTGTGTGGTCTGTGTTGGCACCTGCACTTTGGAACCAGTTGCCTTTGGTGGTGCGTCAGTCACCCTCATTGGGGTTTTTTAAGACTCGCCTTAAGACCCAATTTTTTGTCAAGGCATTTCAGGATTAGCAAATTTTACCCGGTTTCGATGCACCGGCCTCTTAATCTTTTTCAGGATTTTATTTTTTGCTTTTACTCTCCTCTTTTAATTGGTTTTATGTTGGTTTTACAATTGTTATATTGTTATGTTTTTGTGTTGTGTTGGGCATCTGCATTGGTCATAGAAGGGGCTTCATAAATGAAATGAGAATGCTGCTGTTGTGTCCTTGGGCAAGACACCGGTGGTCAAGGGGGACCGGTGGCAGTGTGCCCCAGGGCAGCTGTGGCTACACCGTAGCTCCTCACCACCAGGGTGTGAATGGGCGAAGGACTGATTGTGTTGTGTAGCACCATGGGGGGGTTGAACCCTAAGAAGGTGCTGTATAAATACAGAACATTCACGAATAAAAAAAATATTCCTTCACAAATTTGTGTTTTTGAGCAGATTTGAGAAATTATGAAGCAAATCCTGATTGGGGATTCATCTGCACAAATATAAAGTAATAACTGATATATTAATGTAACACGGTGACCTGGTTAAAATGTTTTCAATGTTGGTAAAGATGAGTTCAATAAATTAGATTTTTATTGCAAACTAAAGCCTGACCAGCAGCCCCATGCTTCCCCACGGAAAGTTCCCGGAGTTAAACAGGCCAGGTGCGTTTAGAGCTGATGATGCTCCAGAACTTCAACACATTACAAACTAAATCTGCAAGAACTAAAATTCCCCCCAGACCCTTGAGAGAAGAAGCAGGAAACAAGAAGTCAATTTAAGTTTTTTATTGCAAATATTAAATAAATAGCAAATAAAATAAATAATCCAATAAAAAGATGTAGACAGTCACAGGAATACATGGTCAGCTTCAGGCCTTCCGCCTACATGCCAGACACAAACTTCCTCTTGTTCGGGGCTTTAGTGCACTTAGAGTCTTTGATTCAGTTCAAGTTTTCTAAAGTTCAAGTTTTCGTTCACAGTTCGTCTCCAGCCGCTCCGCCTCCTCCGTGCTGAGGGTGACTGCTGGCAGGGCCAAGCCCGGGCCTGGAGCCTCCTCCCCGGGTGCACCGCGCAGGGCGCACCGCTGCGTTTGGAGGTGCTCGGTACCACCTTCGGCTCAGTTCTGATCCCAGAGCCCACACACGGGCGGGTTTCTGCTTTCCCAGTTCCGGGGGGGGGGGGCTCAGTTGTCTTTCCCCAGTCTGTGGTAGACCAGCAGGGCCACCATGCTCTGCCCGGCGCTCTGCTCGAACGCGTGGCTAGTGTCGGAGTCCGGACCGGACTTCAGGCAGGCGGAGGTTGGGATCATCTCTCTGGACGAGCCGGAGTCATCACAGCTGCGCGGTGCGTCGGGGCCGGTGCTGAGCTCTGAGAGCTGCCGAGCCTGCTCCTCTGCGGATTGGAAGGAGAGGCCCTGGCACTCTCTGACGGACCCGTCTGCAGCTGCCAGCGGCGCGTCGACGCACGGATCCTCGGTGTAGATCTGCCACAGGACCACCAGGCACAGGATGACCAGCCAGCGCTTGGCCTGGCTCCTCTCTGGTGGCGGGAGGTGCATGCGCACCTTGGCGGGGTACATGACCCGGGAGCAGCGCTTCTTGGGCCGGACCGGCACGTAGGAGCGCACGGCGGTTGCCTGGACCGGGACCCGCTCGAAGGTGAAGACCTCTGGTTCTGTGCTGCGGGTTGTGGTTCCGGAGAAGGCGAACCTCTCCTGCTGAACCGTCAGGGTCGTGCTGGTGGAGCGTGAGTACATGTTCCTCTGCGGTCTCACTGATGTCTGCGTTCGAGTCTCTGTCAGTGGATTCTGGCGGAAACCCTCCGGGTTCTGGTTTTTATAGACCTTCCGAGCTCAGGTTGCAGGAACGCCCACGAGAAGCCACTCCCGCTGATTGTTCGTGTTGCTCAACACTGAAAAGCACCTCCGGAATGAAGAAGTTTGCATGTTTGACATGCTTCAGGATCCAGCTGTGAGTCACCAGCTGAAATTATCCTCATGCAGGCTGGAAATAAACCGAATGTGGGAATTCCACCTTAAATAAACACGGTAGTGGATCAGAAATCTAAAGAAAACACAAGTTTAGTTTAACTCACTGCTTTATTTAAACTTTAAAGATGAATAAAATTAAATAAAATGCACCAGCTCGGTTCCCTCTGTCTTCAGAATCCCCTAAAACCTCGATTTGGCCTTTATGCAACAAGATGTTCCTCGGAGGTTCTGGTCCATCCTGACACGATGAGAACCTCCTGCACCACCGCATCCCAAAGGTTCTGGACTGGACTAGATCTGGTGACTGTGGAGGCCGTTGGGAGTCCAGTGATCTCATGTTCTAGAAACCAGATAGAGATGATCTGAGCTTGTGACCATGATGCTGCTGATCCAGAGGACAGGTTAGGGTTGGGATGCAGCTGAAATCCAGACTCGGACCAGGAGAGGGTTCTCCAGTCCACTTCTGGTGATCCTGTGGGAATTGTAGCCTCAGTTTCCTGTTCTTAGCTGACAGGTGATACCTGGTGTGGTCTTCTGCTGAACCCAGAACCCTAGATGGTTCTGGTTTCCAATCCCAGTAGATCAGACCAGTCTGGTACCAACACCCATGCATGTGCACAGTCCCTTCTCAGCTCTGATGCTCAGTTTAATCTTCAGCAGGCGCTGCCGTCTGATTGGCTGATAACTGAACAGGTGTCCCCGATGAACTGCTCAGCAGAAGAAATAAGAAATGTTCTGACGCGTTTTTGTTATAAACTTTGTCTTTTTCCTCCTCGGATCAGATAAAACTCAGCAGTGATCTCCACCTGATGTCATAACGCGGCTGACAGTAAACAGTTGGTTTTACCTCTAATCGACATCAGCGTCATTGATGACGTTCAGATTTAACGCGTGAATTATGAGCATGAAGGTAAACAGATTTTAGTTGGGGTAGAATAAAACCAGCAGCCGAAGGCCGATCAGATCAAATGATGATAAAAGAGACTCGATCCGAACGCCAGCTTTTCTAAATTCCTTTAAGTTTTTTCTTGTTTACTTGAAAATGATGCGAAATCGCTTAAATGTACATATTTTCTTACAGTTTCTGAGCAAATTGATCCAAACAACAAAAAGAAACTCCACACAGGAGACGAAAGGAGCTTCTTTTATTATGTTGAATCGTCTGATTAAAACTGAAGCTTCAGGATCTGAGTCAGGAAGTCAAACAGGAAATGAACTTTGTTTAGTTTCATCTCTTGTTGCTGAGGAGAAACGGGAGTAAAACCCGGAGATGGAGTCCCTCTTGGATCCTCTCTGGGCTCCTAAAGTTTTTACATTAGAATTTAAACCAAACTTAAGTAACATCAACCCTGAATTAGTTCGGCCATCTTGTAACAATATTTCCTCTTGACCACATTTCTGTTGTCCAACAGGAAGTTTGAGAAATGTTTCCACCTGTAGGTTCTGCGGTTTGGATGAAATCAGTTACAAGCTTTGTGACGACTTACAGAAACTAGTCCAACTTTATAGAAACGAGTTCATTTGTAGATGAATATTTTACCATTAATTACAAGTGAAATGCCACATAAACATTGTAAATCTGACGTTTTCCGTCTGTTTAGCAGACAGGTCTGGAACTTCCTGTTCCTGTCCAGAAGGTTCTGACTTGGTGTCGGATCTAACGTCCGAAGCTGCTGGTTTGTTCTGGTTCTACATGAAGCTCGGAGGAAAAACAACTTTTCCACGTTGCTGCAGCTTTGATGAATCAGCTGGTTTCACTTTCTGGGGCCTCCGCTTGGAGCCGCTTGGAGCCGGTTGGTGGAACTCCAGAGGGTCACGAGATCCCGACGATCCGACCAACATTTGTTAATTCCTGATTGGTGAAACAGCCTCTGGTTTTCAGGCTTCAGCTCCAACATCTAAAATCATCTGAAACCTTTTTTGTTTCAAACGTTTTGGATCAAATCGGAATTCTGCTCAAGTACGTGATGTTATTCCCATGAAGCCGGGTTTCCTGGTAAGCGGAGCTTCACTCAGAACCTGCTAATGAGGTTCTGCTCAGAGGTGCCGGGCCGGGCAGCCAGGGCTTTGGTATTGTCTGAGATGCGTTCATGCCTCGGTGGCTCCATTAACAACAGGCCAGTTCCCATTTCTGGAATGTGCAGAACCCTGGTTCTGGCCCAGACGGAGGGTGGAGCCGCTCCTGGAAGCATTCACAGGATTTCTGATTGATGCTCTGCTGCAGAGGGGAACTCAGGTGAAAATATTAAACACATGAATCACACCTGTGTTCTGACTTGTAAATATGTGGGCGGAGCCTAAGTGAAGATGCAGCCAGGTCTGAGGGTTACTGCTTAAATCCAACATGGATGCTGATTCCGCTCATATCCTGATTTAGAAACTTGATAAAACATAGAAAAACTCCGATTGAGACAAATTCCTGAAGACAAATGCTTCAAGCTCAGCGCATTACTGCCACCTGTTGGACTGGAGGGAGAACAGGTGAGACTGGAATGAACCCAAAACCATATTTTAACTTTTTCTCTGCAGCATCGTCTGATGTTTCAGAAGAAGGAGAATTAAAAGTAAAAACATCCATCCATGTTTGTCCTGACAGCTCCAGATCTAATGAAAACTTCCGATTTCACACGTTCATCTGAAGCTGATTAATCCCGTTCAACATGGAAATGTGATGACTCAAAATGTTTCAGGGTTTAATCACAGCTGTCTGAACCTTTAATAAAGCCAAAGGAGTCAACATGCTTTTATTGTGAAGGTGTGACATTCTCCAGATTCTTCCCACATCTTTCTCTGTTTCAGAATAAACACCTGCTACCTGCAGGTGAAACTCGTCTCCTCCTGCATGTTTGAAATTCCCGAGACTAATTCCGGTCCCTTCGTCTCCATGTGACCTTCAGCAGAAAGAATCAGAAGCATCTGGAGAACGTTTCTGCTGGAAATCCCGCCAGCGTACTGTACTTCTCTGTGACAGAACCAACCAATCAGCTGGTGAGGCCTCTTCACTCCTAAAAAGATGCTTCAAATTCTTCAGAAGGTACGTTTTAAAAATAAACAAGGATTACATGAACACGAGCCATGGGAACCGTCGCTCCGAGAGTCTGGGCCGACGACACCCAGGAGATGCATCAGTATCACAGAGACCAGATCATAGACCAGATCCTAGACTAGATCCTGGACCAGATCCTAGACTAGATCCTGGACTAGATCCTGGACCAGATTATGGACCAGATCGTAGACCAGATCCTAGACTAGATCCAGGATCAGATCCTGGACCAGATCCTAGACTAGATCCTAGACCAGATCCTGGACCAGATTATCAGCCAGATCATAGACCAGATCCTAGACTAGATCCTGGACCAGATCCTAGACTAGATCCTAGACCAGATCCTGGACCAGATTATGGACCAGATCCTAGACCAGATCCTAGACTAGATCCTGGACCAGATCCTGGACCAGATTATGGACCAGATCCTAGACCAGATCCTAGACTAGATCCTGGACCAGATCCTGGACCAGATTATGGACCAGATCCTGGACCAGATTATGGACCAGATCGTAGACCAGATCCTAGACTAGATCCTGGACCAGATCCTAGACTAGATCCTAGACCAGATCCTGGACCAGATTATGGACCAGATCCTAGACTAGATCCTGGACCAGATCCTGGACCAGATTATGGACCAGATGCTAGACCAGATCCTAGACTAGATCCTGGACCAGATCCTAGACTAGATCCTGGACCACATCCTAGACTAGATCCTAGACCAGATCCTGGACCAGATTCTGGACCAGATCCTAGACCAGATCCTAGACTAGATCCTGGGTCAAATCCTAGACTAGATCCTAGACCAGATCCTGGACCAGATCCTAGTCTAGATCCTAGAACAGATCCTGGACCAGATCCTAGACTAGATCCTGGACCAGATCCTAGACTAGATCCTGGACCACATCCTAGACTAGATCCTAGACCAGATCCTGGACCAGATTCTGGACCAGATCCTAGACTAGATACTGGACCAGATCCTACACTAGATCCTAGACCAGATCCTGGACCAGGTCCTAGTCTAGATCCTAGAACAGATCCTGGACCAGATCCTAGACTAGATCCTGGACCATATCCTAGACTTGATCCTAGACTAGATCCTGGATCAGATCCTGGACCAGATCCTGGACTAGATCCTGGACCAGATCGTAGACTAGATTCTAGACCAGATCCTGGACCAGATCCTAGTCTAGATCCTAGACTAGATCCTGGACTTGATCCTAGACTAGATTCTTGACCAGATCCTGGACCAGATTATGGACCAGATCCTAGACCAGATCCTAGACTAGATCCTAGACTAGATCCTGGACCAGATCCTAGACGAGATCCTGGATCAGATCCTGGACCAGGTCCTAGACTAGATCCTGGATCAGATCCTGGACCAGATCCTGAACCGGGTTCTGAAGCTACAGCGGATTAAAGCCACCCCCTCAGTAACAGGTTCTGGTTTCTGCCCGACTCCGTAGACGATTCGGATGATTCTTTCCTGAAATGTTTTGGATGCTTTTATTAAACAAACTTTAAACTTTGATTTGATGAAACTTCGGCGCTTTAATCTGCAGCAAAAACAACCTTTGACTTTGTTTTCTGATCAGGATTTAGTACGGAGACTAAGACTCCTCCGGTTGGAGTTCAGCTGATGGAATAATCAGGATTTAGTGAGTTTTCCTCTCTGGCAGTAACTGACGTCAGACTTCCCGCTGCATCCAGTAGCAAACAGGTGGGAATTCCCTGGGACTGAACCCTATTCCTGGTCTCGGTGTGACTTCTGTCACATTGCTGTAGGTCGTTTCCACGTTAGTTCAACCTTCTGAGGCGTCTCTTTGTTTCACCTTTACTGTAACACCTGACCCGACTTCCTGCTGCTACTCAGCGTTCCCAGTTGGAATAATTGACTCCTGACCAATCAGAGCCTTCGTTTACGTCTGGGCCCCTGTGGTTTCCTGGAAACCTCTCACATGTTTCCACCAGTCAGCTGATGGCGGGTCAGTTCTGTGATGTGGGTCACTGCAGAGATCCATTTGACTGGTTCTGGCGTGGGAACCGGGCTACGTGCAGAACGGGACACAAACCGTCCCTCTGTGAAGTCTGAGGGGCCGCAGGTGGGGGTGGGATGACCTCGCAGCCTTGTTTTACAGTAGCCACACATAGGCCCCGCCCACGGCCAGGTCACATGATGATTTCAAGTTTATTACATTTATTTATGCTGGTTTATTAAGCGTGGTGTTTGTCAGAGTTTCCCGATTAAATCTGATTCATCCTCCTGTAAATAATCCTCATCATTCCGACTTTTTCTCCCTCCTCCTTCCTGGAAAATCAGTCAGAAAGATTCTTTTCCTCTTTTACGTTTATTCTTTATTCTATTTCTACAAAAACCTTCATGACCTGAAGTACTCTCTTGGGTTTTTTCAAGTGAAAATGACAACAGAGTATCCGTGTACTAAAATTAGAACCAGAATAATGCTTCCTGGAATTCTAATTATCCCTCTAACGAAAGACTTCCAGAATTCCTGCAGCAGACGTTGCATCTGTACAGGTTTGTTGCAGCTTTAACCACATTTAAAGGAAGAACTTAGATAAAAACTGAATTTAGATGAAGAAAATGTGTCAAATGTGAATTAAAACAATATTTCTCAGGTCAGAACTGGTTTTGGAATTAAAACACAAAAACTACTAATAAATAAATAATAAAATCCATCTCTTCTGGGTGTTTATTTGGTCATTTTGATTTGTTTAAAATCTTTAGGAAGAAAATACATTTTGCACAATTTAAAGTGAGTTTGTGCTTTATTAATGTAAATCCAGGTGTTACAACTAACCGAGGAATAAGATTTATCAGCAGGATCGATGCTCTTGATCTGTTTTTTCAGGAGTCAGAGGTTGTGTGTGTGTGTGTGTGTGTGTGTGTGTGTGTGTGTGTGTGTGTGTGTTTGAGGGGTTAATGGTAGCTTGACCTCGGCTAAAGTCCCTCGTGCCTTGAAACACGCAGTCGTTAAGCCGATTTTGGAAAAACAGGTCTTGATCCGACTGTTTTCTCAAATCTCCGACCAATTTCCAAACTACCATTTCTATCTAAGGTACTTGAAAAAATTGAGCATGAACGGTTACTATTACGTCTAAATGACCATCAGGTGATGGGCATTTCTCAATCTGGGTTTAGACAACATAGCGCAGAAGCTGTTCATGTACTTGTTTTTAATGACATTTTATGCTCTGGACTCAGGTTTCCATGCAGTTCTGGTGCTTCTTGATCTATCAGCAACTTTTGATACGATCGATCATAACGTCCTGATCTCCAGACTACACACATGGGCTGGGATCTCAGGTTTGGCCCTTGATTGGATGCCGTCTCACTTTTCTAGCAGGACCACCAGGGTCATGCTGGACAACTTCTCACCACAGTCAGCCTCCCTTCTCTGGGGGGTTCCACAAGGATCTGTTCTTGGCCCGTTACTGTTTTCCCTATATATTCTTCCGTTAGGAACCATTCTCAGAAGGCATGTAGTTTCATGTCATCTATACGCGGACGACTCCCAAACCTATTTTTCACTTAAACCCACCAACTCCACTAAGCCTCTGTTTGATGTGAAGGAATGGTTGGCGGAACACTTCCTCCATCTAAATGACTCTAAAACAGAGGTCACTGTTTTTAGCGACCCAGCCACCTGACCTCCACTCACTCTCTCATCATACAACATCCTCGCTTCAAACCTGGGAGTAAAAATGGACCCGGTTATGAAGATGGACGCTCAGGTCAACAGCACAATCAAGTCCTGTTTCTACCACCTTAGGCGAATTTCTAAATGAAAGCCCATCCTGAGTGTCGGTCTTCTAGAGTCAGTGATTCGTGCCTTCATCACATCCCGGCTAGACCACTCCAACTCCTGTTTATACGGCATCAGCGAAGCTGCTCTGTCCAGACTTCAGCAGCACAGTTTCTGACTGGAGCTGATGGAAGATGGCACATCACGCTCATTCTGAAGACACTGCATTGGTTGCCCGTTCAGTTCAGGATTTACTTCCTATGACTTGCATTCAAATGTTTGAACAGTCAGGCCCCTCCCTATCTGAGCGAACTCCTCCATTTCTGCCACCTCTCTGGTGCTCTTAGGTCTGCAGGTCAACTCCTCCTCACCGTGCCTATGGCGTGTTTGAGGACTCATGGGGAAAGGGACTTGGACTCTCGGAGAAAGGGTCAAAACTTTGGAATTCACCACCCCTTCCTGTTAGACAAGCACCCTCGCTTGCCATCTTTAAATAAAGTCTGAAAACGCACAACTTCTCCATGGCCTTCGATTCTTAGCATCATCATACCTCCTTCCACTTTGGTTTTCCCATTTTAAATCTGTGGTCTGACTACTTTTGAGATTTTTTTATTGTTTTTGTTTGGAACCGTTCTTTGTTGTATCATTTTTTTTTTTAGATTTTATGACTCGACTATTTTATGCTTTTGTTGTTTTATTTTGTACAGCGCTTTGGTCGGTTGTTATGCCATGTTGAAAGCGCTTTTATAAATACAATGGTATGGTGTGTGTGTGTGTGTGTGTGTGTGTGTGTGTGTGTGAGTGTGTGTGTGTGTGTGTGTGTGTGTGTGTGTGTGTGTGTGTGTGTGTGTGTGTGTGTGTGTGTGTGTGTGTGTGTGAGGGGGTGGGGGGCTCGGGGGTCTGCTGTCTGGCTCAGATGCTGACTCCACAAACGTGCTGTTTTTCCATGGCTAATCCCAACCTCAGTAAGCCAAATGGATGTGTTCCCAGTTCTGAGTAATGTCTTCCTGCAGGCTGGACTCAGAACCAGCCTGACGTGCACGGCTCATTTCACTCACAGAAACCACATCACCGCCGTGCCGCTGCTGAGTTACTGTAACAGACCTGCAGGGGGGACATCCCAGAGGTCAGCAAGTTCTGAGTCGGATTCCCGTCATTTTCCTCCACAGACATAACTGAGCAGCGTTTTCCACGGCAAGGATTCCTTTTACTTCCTGTCTGCATGCTGATCACACATCCAGACCGAAATGAGCTTTGGCTGGATGAATGGATGATAAATGATGGATGGATGATGGATGGATGGATGATAGATGATGGATGGATGATGGATGGATGGATGGATGATAGATGATGGATGGGTGGATTGAAGATGATGGATTATGGGTGATGGATGGATGGAAGATGATGGATGGATGGTAGATTATGGAGGATGGATGGAAGATGATAGATGGATGAGGGATTATTGATAATGGATGGACGATGGATGAAGGATGGATTATGGCTGATGGAGAATGGATGTTCGATGATGGATGGATGGATGGATGGATGGATGGATGGAAGATGATGGATGATGGATGGATGGATGGAAGATGATGGATGGATGGAATATGATGGATGGATGGTAGATTATGGATGGATGAGGGATTATGGATGGATTATGGATGATGGAGTATAGATGTTTGATGATGGATGGATGGATGGATGGATGGAAGATGATGGATGGATGGATGGATGGATGGATGGATGGATGGATGGTGGGTGGATGGTAGATTATGGATGATGGATGATGAATGGATGATAGATGATGGATGGATAAAAGATGATGGATGGATGGATGGATGGATGGATGGATGGATGGATGGATTGATGGATGGATGGATGGAAGATGATGGATGGATGGATGGATGGATGGATGGATGTATGGATGGTGGGTGGATGGTAGATTATGGATGATGGATGATGAATGGATGATAGATGATGGATGGATAAAAGATGATGGATGGATGGATGGATGGATGGATGGATGGATGGATTGATGGATGGATGGATGGATGGATGGAAGATGATGGATGATGGATGGATGATGGATGGATGATAGATGATGGTTGGATAAAAGATGATGGATGGATGGATGGATGGATGGATGGATGGATGGGTGGATGGATGGATGGGTGGATGGATGGATGGTAGATTATGGAGGATGAATGGAAGATGATGGATGGATGAGGGATTATGGATGATGGATGGATGATAGATGATGGATGGATAAAAGATGATGGATGGATGGATGGATGGATGGATGGATGGATGGAAGATAATGGATGGATGGTAGATTATGGATGATGGATGATGAATGGATGATAGATGATGGATGGATGGATGGATGGATGGATGGAAGATGACGGATCCCCGGCTACCTGCTCTACCTCCTGCTGCCCTTAGAGTGAATAAAGGGAAATAGAATAACAAGTAAAGCAGCTTTCCTCTGCAGCCCGTTCTCCTGTTGGTGTTTAAAGAACAAACGACGGTTTGTTTAATCTGAAAACCAAACCTTCACCAGAACAGGTGTGACCAGATGGAGGATCTGTCTTCTCCTGAAGAGGAAACTAAAACAGGAAGTTGGCGGTTTCTCTCTTAACTGTCACTCCAGACCACATCTGATGATGACATCATCATGTGGAGAGAAACGGATAATTTTCCTCACAAACGATCAATCTGACAGATTTAGAGAAAAAACGTTTTTATCTGGTTTTATCTCCTTTCCCACCGTGACAGACGAACTGTCTCAGCTGCTGTCATGTTGTGTTTGTGGATTATTAAACCAGGATTTCTGAACGTTGTCGGATGAGACGTTCCAGATCTGCTGTTGTTTGGAAGCAGGAGCAGCTTCATGAGTCCAGACTTTATGGATCGTCGGACTGAACTCCGTTCTCGGAATATTTTACTTCTATTTTGGTAAATAATCTGGAGAAACCAAGCTCGCTTCGCTATCTGACTTTCCTCTGAAGGTGAAAACCCGTGAAAACTAGTTTCGAAGGCCAGCAGCTGCTTGGAGACCGATGGAGGACAGGCACCATCAGAGAGAACGAGAGAGGGTTAGAGGCGAGATAGAACGAAGAAGAGCCTTTTCGGCCCCGCCCACTGAAGGGTGAAAGGTCACCGGCTTGCACGGATTAACGTGTACGGCTGATTGTTTTTACATTTTCTTTTATACAGAAGGTTCGGATGAGGCTCGACGTCCTTCACGTTTACTGTTCTTCGTTTGAACGGAGGTCCAACGGAACCAGGAAATAAAAAGGATCCAGATGGATGGAAATGAGGAATTCTCCTCATGGTCACATGACACCAGTTAGCCCAGTGATTGGAAGTCGTAACTTCCTGGAAGCATCAGGGGGATTTTAGATGTTACAAAAAAAAAACATGATCAACAAAAAACGACTAAAATCTCCTTTGAGGTTGTAAGTTTGAATCTGACGACAGTTTTGACGACAGGTTTGATGCAAACAACCCAGAAAGAGAAGGTTTTGATAAACTGGATCAGAACCAGAACCACACCTGAGCCTGAATGCTTCTTCGTTCTGAAGATCTAATGAACTCGTCTGTCTTGTCGGCTCGCAGGAAGAAGCTTCTCCGGTTTCTGACTGAAGACGAGCTGGACAGCTGGACATGGAGGACTGGGTCAATGATCAGGCCTTTGTTGTTGATCCAGCAGGACGTCCTTCCAGACTGAGACGTTTGTCTGGTGTCCGGTCCTCCAGGACCTCCGGCCTGTCCAGCAGGTTCTAGACCCGTGGTCGTCTACCTCAGGCAGGGTTTATGTTTGTAGTAAATAATCCAAAACTAACAATAACATTACTGGTTTGTGTCGAATTAAATGCAAATAAGATCAAAGTTCTTAAGAACGTCCACCTGAGACCTGGACCACAGGTGTGTCTGCTCCAGCACACCTGGTTTTAGCCAGCAGGTGATTTCCAGCTTCAGCCTGAGTCCGGTGGGAGGGAGCAGAGTCAGGGTGAAGCCTGCTGGGTGGGGGCTCCAGAGGACCAGGACTAGAGGTCTCGGTCTCAGGAGGGGACTAGAGACGTGACCTGGACTTGAGATGTCATTGGTCTTCACAGACCTGAAGCTGGATTTTGTAGAAACATCTACAAACAATAATTTGTGGAGAATCTAGTTTATAAATATAAATAGATCATCCTCATAAGCCGGAGAATCCTGTGCCGACGGACCTCCGGTGGCTCACCTGAAGCTCAGGGTCTTCAGCTTGGTTTATGCTTGACGCCTCCGCGAGGTCCGCGCGGTGAAATTACGTCATTTTAACAACCACGCCCCTCCACCGCGCCTCCGCACAGCCCAAACTTTCCGCACCGCGCACCTAGGAAATTTTCTAACCACGCGGACGGTCGGACGCGGAAAAACATGGCGGACTGGCAAGAACTAGTATGGCAGAGGTTCGTAAACACAGACATTTGTATGATTCAGCTCTCAGAGATCACCGTGATCAACATGTTGTTAATAATTCTTGGAGAGGAATAGCTCGCACTGTCGGAAAAGACGAGGATGCTGTTAAAAATGCTGGAATGCCATGTTGTAAACAGTAATTTCTACTTCTACTATGGTGTAGTGTTGGATGCTTGCCGTAGAGCTCCATGCTGCCCCCTACAGTTAGGGAGGATATTGGCTCGCCGCAGAGACGAGCTGCATGAACCATAAACGCTGCGAGTTGTGAAGCGCGTTCCATCCGCGAGCCGCATCACCGCGCGGAAAGTGAACCCGTCACGCATAAACCACGCTTAAAACCTGGCTGGTGATGTCACTGGTTCTGATGAATAATTGGATGACATCATCAGTCTGAGCTGCAGCTTTCTGCTCCTATTGCACATCCCCCTTTGACTGGACATGGTTAGTGTCACTGACCTGCTGACCTTTGAACCCACGAGACAAAAACAAACTCAATCCAGGTGAAACGCCTCCAGGTGAGCTGTTTTTACCTCAGGTGTCCTGAGCAGGGAACATCTGGGGGAATTTCCACATAAGAGGAAACTTTTGTGTTGCCTCCAGACGCCACACACACACACACACACACACACACACACACACACACACACACACACACACACACACAATGAAACAATGACATCTACCCTGCTGACCCCCCCTCTGGGCTGATGTAACGTCTCCATCGACCTCCACCAGGAGCCTCCATGACACACCTCCTCCTCCTCCTCCTCCCAGAGTGTTTATGTCTAAATAAGGCCTGGAGGACGTTTGTTTACGATTGAAACCACCTGGTGCTCTCAGATGTTTCAAGCTCAGAGACGATTATTTATGACAACTTTTAAATAAAAACATCGAGAACAGAAACTGAGATGACTGCTGAGCCGTTTTAAAATCCTGATCAAATCTGTTTTAATCCTAAACTTGTTTGTAGATTAGCACAAGCAGAAATTTCAATGATTTTTTTTTTCTGTTTTAAATGAAGATTTCATCTAAGTTACCAAAAGCATCCGAATAAACCTGGTGAAACACACGTGCACGCTTACGTGCACACCCGAGCTGTAGTCTGCAGAGCTCATTTAGTCATTTGTTCACCTGCAGCTGGATTATTTTATTCTGGATTGAGATTCTGAAGCTGAAATGTTTCTTCTGAAATGTAATCGTAAAGTAAATAAATACTTTAAAACTGATAAACTAAAACGATTCTTGATTCTATAGATTTAATGTTAATGTTTTTTTTAAACATTTTGTCTTGTTTTCTGCTCATTTATCCGTTTAGATCCGTCTTTTTATGTTTTCCTGCTGTTTTTATTTATAATTTAGTTTCAGACGTCTTCTGTCTGATCCCGGACGCGTTTGTGCTCTCATCCACATCCGGACCGTCGCAGCTCTGCAGCAGATTAAATCTGCAGTTTGTATTTTCCTGAGACTGGCTGCATCAGCTGTTCTGGAAGCTTCCTGCTCATGTGCACGTAGGCAGTATGAAGCATCACACACGCACACGCACACACACACACACACACACACACACACACACACACACACACACACACACACACACACACACACACACACACACACACACACACACACACACACACACACACACACACACCTGGGAGAGCTGTTTGCACAGGAGGTGATGATAACTGGTTTGTGTTTCCAGAGCAGAGAAAATAGAATAAACATCGAAATTTCCCCGACAGAAGGAAGTTTTAGTTTATTTGAGATCTTTTTCTTATTCTTTATTCTATCATCCATGTTATTTATATTTTGGGGTTTGTTTAAAGGCTCCAAAGTAAAAGAAATCTTATTTACTGTTTTTATTTCATTTCCAAAACCAAACAAAAAAGCACTGAAGCTTTTTATTAGTTTCATTCGTATTTTTAAAGGGACAATGTGTAGTTTTTACCAGTAATCTCTGGAAATATCCATCAAAATGTTGTTGTAAATTAATGAAATGGTGCCGGTTGATGAAAAATATTGTCCGTTTAATAAAACCATAAAAATCTGGTCTAAAATAAGTGGGAGTGGGTCTAAGTCTCTGGGCGACGCCATATTGGATGCCATGTTTCCTATACGGAAGCCCATGAGGACAAAATGCATTTACTGATTAGTAACAAACTGTTACAAAACTTTCACCATTAACAAATGTTGTTTCACACATTCACCTCTTCACTCGTTGCCAGTGATGAAAGGGAAGCGGATGTTCTTGTTATTTTGCTGGAGGTTGTTCTCACAGGGATTTTTGACCCTAATGGTCACCCGTAGCTAAGATCTTACTTGAACACAAAAGTAATGCTTTCTTGCATTCATGTAGGTAAGTACTGCCCCATCGCCAGAGAAACTACACACTGTCACTTTAATGTTTTAATATTCTTGAACGTCTCCAAACTGAAACAATAACTGGGTTTAAATTTAACCTGCATCTCCAAAGTGGGTTTTATTTCGCTAAATAATCATTTAACTACATTTGGTTCTTGAATTCACCTCTCTCTGGTGAATAATGACGTTTTCTTTTTCACATTTAAAGTTGGTTTTTGACCCTTTAAGTTTCACAGAAAAAACTGAGCAATAAAAATGTATCTTTTGCATTTTGTACACCTGTTGATTAGAATCAGGTGTGTTGGAGCAGAGAACCTGCTGGACGGTGGCCCTGGAGGACCAAACCCTGTTAGTTACAGGGTTGAATTACCTGGGCTGAATTATGTTGTAATGAAACACAAGCAGGGTGTTCCTCAGGTGGTTCCACTGTTGTTGTGCAGGTGTGTTAGGACACACTTCCTGTGAGGCCCGCTCAGGTTACTCTGATATTTTATGACTCTTCTGGGTTGTCCTGCGTGGGCGAGTGAGGGATTACCTCCTCTCTCTCTCTCGGAGTCACTGCTGCATTTCAAAGCCCCCCCCCCCCCCCCCCCCTCCGTTAAACAAACACCCACTCAGGGAAACTCACCACTCCCATACATCACCATGGGTTTATATACATCATGCTTTAGTAGTGGTGGAGCCTTTTCCGTGTTGCAGACTCACTCAACGCCCATTTAAAAATATTAAAATTTTACATTTGTTCTTATTTTGATGTTTTTAACAGCATTCTGGGAAACGAGTTGTTGAAAATGTGCTCTTTAAATATTTGTAACCTTCCAAAGTTCCGATCAGGTCCGGATTTAAATCAGCTGTTGGATCAGAATGAAAAAAGATTCATGATAAAATTCCAAATAGTTCAAAATGTCCTGAATAAAGGTGATTGAAACATTTCTTTAATGTGACATCCCCCCCCCTCGTCATCATCATCATCATCATCATCATCATCATCATCACCACCACCACCACCATCATCATCATCATCATCATCATCATCATCATCATCATCATCATCATCACCACCACCACCACCATCATCATCATCATCATCATCATCATTACCATCATTATTACCATCATCATTATCACCATTATGAACATCATCATCATCATCATCATCATCATTACCATCATCATCATCATCATCATCATCATCATCATCATCATCACCACCACCACCATCATCATCATCATCATCATCATCACCATCATCATCATCATTACCATCATCATTATCACCATTATGAACATCATCATCATCATTACCATCATCATCATCACCATCATCATCATCATCATCATCACCATCATCATCATCATTACCATCATCATTATCACCATTATAAACATCATCATCATCATTACCATCATCATCATCATTATCACCATTATAAACATCATCATCATCATCATCATCATTACCATCATCATCATCATTATAAACATCATCATCATCATCATCATCATTACCATCATCATCATCATTATAAACTTCATCATCATCATCATCATAAACATCACCATCATCATTACCATCATCATCATCATTATAAACAGCATCATCATCATCATCATAAACATCACCATCATCATCATCATCATCATCATCATCATCACTACCATCATCATAAACATCACCATCATCATCACTATTATAAATATCATCATCATCATCATCACCATTATAAACATCATCATCATCATCATCATCATCTTCTCTGACTTTAACAATGTGAGGTCTCCAGAACATAAAGGTATCACAAACTCATCTAAGTTCATTGCTGCTTTTATTCTGAAACAGGAAGTTCAGATGCATCATTAGTCCTCTTCTGTAGCTTCCTGTTCTCTTTGGAACCATCAACAAAAGTGTCTCATTGTCCCATCACACCACCATGCACTCCAGCTGATGTTCTGGAGGTCCGACCACCGTGAGTCCATTTGCTTCAGCCAGACTTGGGTCCTCCTGCTGGGTGTGACTCGACTCGGGACACTGGTCCTGGTTCTGGAGGTCTGCAAAAGCGGCAAGCTGGATCCTCAAACAGGAAAGATTCTCAAAAATGTTTCCTAACCGAAATAATTTTGATGAAGCTACTCGGCCTGCATCCATGAGATCAGTTAGTAGCTGGGTGGGACCTTTACCTGCGCAGGTGTGTGTTCAGACCCTTACCTGTGCAGGTGTGTGTTCAGACCCTTACCTGCGCAGGTGTGTGTTCAGACCCTTACCTGCGCAGGTGTGTGTTCAGACCCTTACCTGTGCAGGTGTGTGTTCAGACCCTTACCTGTGCAGGTGTGTGTTCAGACCCTTACCTGCGCAGGTGTGTGTTCAGACCCTTACCTGCGCAGGTGTGTGTTCAGACCCTTACCTGCGCAGGTGTGTGTTCAGACCCTTACCTGCGCAGGTGTGTGTTCAGACCCTTACCTGCGCAGGTGTGTGTTCAGACCCTTACCTGCGCAGGTGTGTGTTCAGACCCTTACCTGCGCAGGTGTGTGTTCAGACCCTTACCTGCGCAGGTGTGTGTTCAGACCCTTACCTGTGCAGGTGTGTGTTCAGACCCTTACCTGCGCAGGTGTGTGTTCAGACCCTTACCTGTGCAGGTGTGTGTTCAGACCCTTACCTGCGCAGGTGTGTGTTCAGACCCTTACCTGTGCAGGTGTGTGTTCAGACCCTTACCTGCGCAGGTGTGTGTTCAGACCCTTACCTGTGCAGGTGTGTGTTCAGACCCTTACCTGTGCAGGTGTGTGTTCAGACCCTGCGCTTACCTGTGCAGGTGTGTGTTCAGACCCTTACCTGTGCAGGTGTGTGTTCAGACCCTTTGAGTAAAGGTGTGTGTTCAGACCCTTACCTGTGCAGGTGTGTGTCTCTTCAGCGTAGATCTGCAGGAGGACAAGCACAGAGAGGAGCAGCAGCCAGCGCTGAGCCGGGTCCGATTCTTCCTTTAGAGACTGCCTCCGACTCTGAGATGCCGGGTACAGAACCCTACGGTACCGACGGAGCCGGGTCGAAGCAGTCAGGGTGCTGAGTGTTTCCAAAGAGCCCGGGGCCACGGGGGCCACGGGGGCCACGGGGGCCACGGGGGCCACGGGGGCCACGGGGGCCACCTCACGGGGGGTCGAGGACAAAAGCATGCTGGACTGTTTGCTTCTGTTTTGGTTTCCTGAAGCTTCCTTTTATCTTCTGTCCCTAAAAGCTGAAACAGCCGTGTTTCCTCAGGACTCGGATCTGTTCCTGTAGGAACGCCAGCGCCTCCTTCTGAACCTTTGCTGCTGTTTTCATGCAGCTCGTTGTCTAACGTGGTTTCTGCAGCCTGAACCCCCGTTCCCACCTGTTCCTTCTCTTCCCTGTTGCCGGTCTAGCTCCAGGTTTGGATCCCAGAAGTTTAAGTAGGAGCGGTGAAGGTGTTGTCAGCTTGCCTCCGGCCACGTCGACCCGCCTTCTTCTGGAATTGTTGTTGTTGAGAGTTCAAATTATTTTTAGATGCACGCAAACTCGTTCTCACCCCCAGAAAAAGACCCTCGTTCTTGTGTGTTCACAGCCAGCGGCAGGGGAAATCTTTAAGCTGCACCACAACAAGGTCGGGGGAAGATCTGCGTCTCAGCAGCGACGCCCTCCACCTGCTTCAGAACCAGAACCAGAATCAGACCTGACAGACTCCTGTAGCAGAGGGATGTGACCGGCTACTGGACCCAGGAAGCATCAGTGGACACAAACTTGTCTCAAATGGACAGAGACGTCTCCTGTGTCCTCCTGTAGATGAAAGATGATCCAGGATGTTCTCAGTTGGAGGACATGATGCTGAAACTGGAGCGTTAGGAAGAGCCACTGGAATCTGGGATTGAGCGGGAATAAAGAGTTTGATTTAGGAACAGGAAACTCTTGCCAGTAAAAAATTAAGTAAGTTTATCATATTTTCTAAATAAAATTAAGTCGGTCTAAGAAGTACTTTCCCTTTTTCTTGAATTTGTAAAATGAAAGTTCCCAAAAATATTTTGAAAATCAGATTTTTTTAAATTTTCATGTTTCATGTGACAAAGTTTCCAGTTGAAGGTTTAATTTCCATCGTCTCGTGACGACTTTTACTTTGGTGTTTTTCCTCAGGCTTCGACCACACAGACTTCATGGAATGCTCCTGTCTCTATTTGTGCCAGAAACACACACACACACACACACACACACACACACACACACACACACACACACACACACACACACACACACACACACACACACACACACACTCACTCACTCACTCACTCACTCACTCACTCACTCACTCACACACACACTCACTCACTCACACACACACTCACATACACACACACACATACACATGCACGTGCACACCCATGCACGCACGCACACACACACACACACACACACACACAGACACAGACACACACACGCACGCACGGACGACGACGTACACACACACACACATGCACACACACAGACACGCACGCACACGCACACACACACGCACATGCACACGCACACACACACGCAGGCACACACACATGCAGGACCATGCACACACACACACAAACGCACACACACAGATGCAGACACACACACACGCACGCACACACACACACACACATGCGCACACACACATGCTCGCACACACACATGCTCGCACACACACGCACACACGCACGCATACGCACACACACACATGCGCACACACACATGCTCGCACACACACATGCTCGCACACACACACACACACACACACGCACGCACACGCACGCATACGCACACACACACACACACACACACACACACACACACACACAGATGCAGACACACACGCGCGCACACACACAGTTGCAGACACACACACACACACACCCTCGGGGTCTTGTTCACGAGTGAGGGTAGGAGGGATCGGGAGATCGACAGGTGGATTGGTTCGGCGTCTGCAGTGATGCGGACGCTGAGCCGATCTGTCGTGGTGAAGAGGGAGCTGAGCCAGAAAGCCAGGCTCTCGATTTACCGGTCGATCTACGTCCCAATCCTCACCTATGGTCATGAGCTTTGGGTAATGACCGAAAGAACGAGATCGCGGATACAAGCGGCCAAAATGAGTTTCCTCCGTAGGGTGGCCGGGCTCAGCCTTAGAGATAGGGTGAGGAGCTCGGACATTCGGGAGGGACTCGGAGTAGAACCGCTGCTCCTCCGGATCGAAAGGAGTCAGTTGAGGTGGTTTGGGCATCTGGTCAGGATGCCTCCTGGACGCCTCCCTGGGGAGGTGTTTCGGGCATGTCCTGCCGGCAGGAGGCCCCCAGGTCGACCCAGGACACGTTGGAGAGGTTACATCTCCAATCTGGTCCGGGAACGCCTTGGGGTCCTGCCGGAGGAGCTGGTGGAGGTGGCCGGGGAGAGGACGGTCTGGAGCTCCCTAATTGGGATGCTGCCCCCGCGACCCGGACCCGGATAAGCGGAGGAAGACGACGACTATCTTTAAAGGAAAAAACCTTTTGGTTTCGGCGTTCTTTAGCTGGAGGCTCCATCAGACTTTGTTGTTATGGAAAGGCTGAAACCTGCAGACAACGATCACAGGTTCCTGCGTCACGAATAGTTTGGAGGTCACTTTTTGTCACCAAAGCAAAACCCACGTAACAGCGGCTAACGCTAACGTTTGTCTCCATTGTGATGGGGTTACTCCTTTGTGTTGAGACCAAAATAACCTTTAGTCTGATGAAAGGTGCAGCTTTGTGTGTCGGAGCTAAAAAAAACCTCCTATTGTTCTCAGCAGCTTCTCGCTGAAGCCTGCAGCTTTAATCTGACTCCGCAAACGTGAACCTTCTGATCAGATTTCAGGCTCTCTGTGCAGAAACAGCTGAGATATTCCGAAGCAGCTCGTCTGCAGGGAGCTGAGCCGATTCAAACCAGAACAAAGAGGATTCTGGGTAAAACGACTTTCTTTAAAACAAAGTTTGAACCGTCTAAAGCTGCTTTCAGCCGACTGAACTCCGAAACGTTCGTTTTCAACACCTGATTTATAATCCCAGACGAGTGAAATGAGATGAGAGGAAAACGTTGTTTTCCTGCTCCTTTGTTCTGGTCGCCAGTCCAGCGTGTCCTCGTGCGTCCGGAACGTGTCCCTCCTGGCAGGATTCTGTTTTTGAAGGTTGTGAGTTTTTGTCCTGGACATTCCCACGTGGAGAAACCGGATCAGGGAACCTACGCTGTCTGATCCGATTCTCCAGTGTGACGGGATCAAAAGGAATGTGTAAGAGAAGAAAGTTATTTTGGTCAGACGGAGCAGCTGGTTGCAGGTGATTCCAGGGAATCTCTGTGGATCTCCAGGCATTCCAGGTGATCCCAGGGCATCCCTGGAGTAAGTTAGACATTTAGGAAGGTGCGACAGCGTTGCAGGAACCCCTTGTACTGGTAACACGACTAACGTTTATTTTAACTATGGAGAAAGTTTTCACCTTCACCCAGAAGGACTAGGGATTGGATTCTGGTTTGGGATGGACAGGAATCTCGTGTCCACCCCATCCTGGAAGTGTTTCGCTCTCTCTCTCTCCTCTAGATGTTTCCCAGGTGCGTCAGCATCTTTGGTGGTGAGTGGTGCTGCAGTAACTGGTTTGTGTGGTTTGCACTGGGGTGGTACCAGAACACCAGCATGCTGGTTCAGATCTCTCCGAGGAAAAGGCTTCAGGAAACCGGAGGCACGTTTCAGCTTGAACGAGTTTAACGGCTGCAGGTTTGAGTCGTGATCAGAGCAGAAAGAATTCAGCCTGACAGGAGGGCGTTTCCAGTCTGAGTCAAGCCGGCGGAGGCGTCGACGTTCCTGTTGGTCACATCAATTATTCCTCCTCAGGAATCCCAATCCAGGTAATTAAGTCTTTATGCATCAATGTGAAGGGTTGCATCAACATGGTAAAAGAGTTCAGATGCAGGTCCAGTCCTGGTTCCAGGGTTCACCGAAACACGTCAGACACAAGAACCTCCTCGGATCAGAAATCTTGAGAGCTTCAAGTGAAAAATCCACCACTTGGTTCTGATCTGGGTCGTTATTTCAGGGGTTTCTTTCCAATATGGAGCAGATGAAGGTCTGAAGGCAAACAGATGTGCAGGCTGCTGCTTCAGACAGATCTGGGTTACATCACTCACCTGAAGGAGACCAAACCAAGGACCTGACTGCAGCCTTTGACACTGTTGACCATCACCTGCTACTGGAGAGGCTGAGAGACTGGGTAGGCCTATCAGGATCTGCTCTGGAGTGGTTCTCCTCTTATCTCTCTGAGCGCTCCTTTTCTGTGGCCATCTCCAAGTTTAGGTCCTCCACCACCTCTCTTACCCATGGTGTCCCACAAGGTTCTGTGCTGGGGCCTCTGCTCTTCCTCCTCTGTCTGCTTCCTCTTCAGCACATCCTGAGCTCCTTCAAAGGAATCCCCTACAATCTTTATGCAGATGACATCCAACTGTACATCTCCTTTAAGCCCCATGAGATGTCTAAGCTGCAGCTGTTACACACCTGCTTAGACTCTATCAAAACCTGGATGGTGGGAGCTTTCTTCAGCTGAATGAAGATAAGACTGAGATCCTCATCTGTGCCCCAGACAAGCTGGTTCCCAAAGTCAGAGACTCTCTTGGTCAGCTTGCTTCCCACACCAAACCTTCTGTCAGGAATCTTGGTGTGACCTTTGACCCAGCTCTCACCCTGGATTCTCATGTCAGTTCTCTTGTTCGCTCTTCCTTCTTCCATCTCAGGAACGTTGCTAAGCTGAGTCCCTTTCTGTCCCGCTCTGAACTTGAGACAGTTCTCCACACCTTCATCTCCTCACGCTTAGACTACTGTAACTCTCTTTTCACGTGTCTGAGCAGAACCTCCCTGAACCGTCTACAGGTGGTTCAGAACGCCTGTGCTCGGCTTCTGACCAAGTCCTCCAAACACACCCACATCACCCCGCTTCTCCTCCAGCTTCACTGGCTGCCAGTCAACTTCAGGGTTCATTTCAAGATCCTGGTTCTGGTCTATAGGGCCTTACATGGACAAGCACCATCTTACATTGGTGATCTTCTTAGTCCCTACACCCCCAGCAGGTCCCTGAGGTCCAGTGATCAAAGCCTACTGGTTGTGCAGCACCAGGCTAAAGGTCAAAGGTGACAGATCATCTGCTGCTGTGGCCCCCAGACTCTGGACCTCTCTCCCCCTGAGCCTGAGATCAGTGGACTCAGTGGTCTCCTTTAAAAAGCAGCTGAAGACTCACTTGTTCAAGCTGGCTTTTGGATGACCTTCTTCACCTCTCTCTCTTAATTCTGCTCTCCCCACCTATTCCACCTTCCTCAGGATCCACTGATTTCCCTCTTTCCTATTCACTCTCTCTCTTTCTTTACATTTTTTCATCACAATTGTCTATTTTTGCTCATTTTAAATATATTTTTAAACATTTTCTAAATGCTTTTTTATATTTTTACATTTTTTGCTTTTGCGAAGCGCCTTGTGATTTTTTATCTTGAGAGGCGCTATAGAAATGATACTTTCTTCTTCTTCTTCTTCAATGCAAAATCAGCTCAGAGCCCAACACACCTGGGTAGGTGCACGGACACGCAGAACCCTATGAACGTCCTTATGCACTGAGCCTAAACCCTGTGATGTGAACAATTCCCTTTTCAGCTAATTTATTTAGGAAATGTCAACGAAACTTCAAACGCTCAAACATCAATCTAAATAATGTTGGACAATAAGTAAATGTAATGAAATTATTCACATTTAAATCATAAAAACAAACCTGAGTCGTGTCTCAAGTTCAACATGTTTACAAAAAGAAACAGGTGGTCTGTTTCAACAAGGAAATGTCCTTTCAGAATAAAAGCCTGATGCAGAGATCACCTGTCAAACATCTCAAGACTGTTGATGGAGAGTTTAGACAAACTGGTTCAACCGTGAATCCTGGATCTCATGTTTCATTTATTTAAATCATTTCATTTAATTCTAATTCATTATTATATTTAGTTAATAAATGATGACGTTGAACATATCTGATCATGTTCTCTTCCGGCTCTCGGAGGGTGCAGACGCTTTTTTCCTCCTCTCCTCCATATCTTATCCTCAAGGCCTTTGTCTGTCTGTGTGTGCTGGGTGCACGGCTGCTTCTGCATTATTTCTGGAAACAGGAAACTGAAATTCACTCAAATGGATCTCGTCAGTTGGTCTCTCAACGTGATTGATAAAAAATTTTCAAGGATGAGAATGGGAGAAGGGGCTCCCGGATGCCCCTCCGGGACAGACCCAGTTGGACACATCATGGACTCCTGGAAACAGTGGAACTTGATTTGTTTATCTCAGCTGTCTGTGGAGGACTCTGAAGACGTGTGGATATTTGTGGTGTTGGTGTCGGGTTTCCTGCTCATTGGCCTTGGAGGCTACCTGGCTTACCGGAAAATTAACGAGCTGTCGAGGAATATTGGCCTGATACCGGAGCTCAGAGATGGTTTGTACCGTGCTGTGAATTCACAGACTCACATAATTGTCGAGATGAATCGTAAGCTTGGGACTTTGGCGCAGATTCATTCTTGGTACAAAAGATGGATGCCATCAAGGAGAGAGTGGACGAATCAGCATGGATTGGGATAGATTAATGTCCATTATTGGGATTTTGAGAGGTTGAGGACCAACAAACTGTAAGACCGAGAGGAAATTATCTCTGTCTGGCCCCAAAACAATTTCTAATCGGAATCTGGCGCCCTTGAAAACTCCCCCCTCAGAAGATATGTGGAATGTGCCGTCGCTATGGCAACTCAACACTGACTCCTTTCTCAACCTGGGCGGGACAGCGGGAAGGCCGCTGAAACGTTCCAGGGTCACTGCAACCCTCCAACCCTAAATGCTCCTCCCCCATCCACACTGAGGTGACATGTGCTGCTTATCGTGGCTGCAGGAACTGAATTGGGGATGGTCCCAACCCACCACCCCTCCTAGTGGACACTTATGTTGTGTTGTCTGAAGTCTGTTGCATATCTCTCTGAGGTGTTTTTCTGCAGAGCAAAGCTGCCCTCCCAGTGGAGGGTAACTCTGAAGTGCCTTTTTTTCCCTCCACCTGAACCAATCCTCATGTTACCCTCTTATCTCTATTAAGGTAGCGCGACTCAGGGTTGCGAATGACCACAGTCACCAATTCTTGTCATGTGTCTTGCCCATGTATGTCTGATCTCTGATTTGTGTGTACTGAAACTCTAATTTCCCTCTGGGATTAATAAAGTATCTTTGATTTGATTGATTGATTAACGTGTATTTTGGACTCCGAGCCTCATGTTTTTGCTCTTAAGAGCAGTTTATTGTGACTAAAATGACTCCGAAGAGCTCGTCTGGGTTCAGACCGGTCCAGGTGGTCAGACATTTGATCTCGTGAGTCGAACTCGCTTCTCCACCACCTGTTTCTACCTCTGATCTAGGAACAGAGCTGCGAGGAGAGAGTCAACAACGTGGACCGCAGCTGGAGAATCTAGACTCTAACGGGGGCGTCTGCTGTGTTTTTAGTCTAATCACAGGTCGCCACGGCAACAGAGAAACAGATGACAATTTAAGGTAATTCTGAAACATTCCTGTGTTCACGGCTGGAGGCCGTCAGCAGCTGTTACCAAAAACACTTTAATAATAATAAACAACATTTCTGCCGCAAAACAACAGAACTTAACAAATAAAAACAAAACAAAAACAATTAAAATGAATGAAAACGATGTTTACTTGACTCTAAAGTTCCTTAGAGGCCTGCAGGACAGCCGACGCCCTTCTGCATCACAGGAGGAAATGGTCTTTCCTTTATTTGTTTGTTTGTTTGTTTATTATTTTTCCATCAAGCTTAATGCAGCCCAAACAGATCCTGTACTTTTGCCACTCAGAAGTCTCTTCTTGTGTTCAGAGTCTCATTTCCATGTTTATTTCTCCGAGGAGAACCTGGCAGAGCTTCAACCGGCGGTTCTGATGTCTTCTCTGCTTCTTTCACTACTGCCTGCGGATGTCTGACAGACTTTTCCTGATCCCATTCCCGTTTCTTTTCCGCAGACAGCTGTTGTGTTTGCTCCAGAGCGAGTCCAAGTCTGGAGTCTTCTTCTTCTACGGTGGCCAGAGAGACTTGTGCTGCTTCTGCTTCCTCCTCCTCTCTGCAGACGGAGCTGATTCCAGCTGTTTCTGCATCTGCAGCTTTTCTCAGACCCAGCTCTGATCTCAGATCAGCTCTTCTAGTTATCAGCTCTGCTGCCGGAGCTCCTCTAGCTGATGGGGAAACTTGCTGCGCTTACATGAAGCCCCACGTCTCGTCACGCTATGGAGACAAGAACCTCTCAGCTTCCTGTCTTCTGTCTGAGGAGCTCCGGTTCCACGTTTTCCCTGCTGTTGCTCCGGCCGACGCTTTAGCTTCAGGTCGTTCAGCGGTTCCGTCACGGGTTTTAGTTCTTCCATCAAATCAAAGCTCTGATTTTCAAGGACAGAAAGATCTTCTCCTTCATTATTCTGTAAAAGCATGTCTTGCTGCTGATTAAGCCTCTAAAAACCTTAAAATAGGACGTTTGTTGTTGGGTTTTGTTTTCTGAGACCGGTTTGGGTCCAGACGGGATTGTTTTCAGATGTGGTGATGGATGACGAGCCGCTTGGATCATTTAGAGGTAATACATTTATTCGTTCAGCGTTCCAGCTGTTCGTGCTTCGCCTGCTCGCCGTCCCAACCTCTCCGGTCCCCGCAGCAACATTCCAGCTCTCTGATTGGCTGAGACTGTCTCCACGTTTCTGCAGCATTTTGGGTGTGTGACATGGTTCTGGGCGTGGCCTCATTAGAACATTTTTAGGACTTTAATTAAAATGATGATTCACTGAAATGTGTTTAGGGTTAGTTCATCTCCTAAACTCGTTTACTTGTTAATGAATTCATTCATTTCTAGATGCTAAACAAGCAGCTTCAGGCAGATTTCATCAGGAGGAAGTAAAAATGGTCTCTTCTGATTTCAGTCAAAACTTCCCAGATTCACTGATTCGCTCTTTCAGATCATTTTAGTCTCAGGAGTAAAGTTTCAGTTTTTGCTTCAAGAGAATTTATCGTTCTGACTTGAACGTCTCCTCCTCCTCCTCCTCCTCCTCCTCCTCCTCTTCTTCATAACTCCGTGCCTTCAAATCCTCACATTTACACCATGACACCAGCACGTGAAGCTGGTGTGAAGAACAGGGAAGTGTGTGTGTGTGTGTGTGTGTGTGTTTCTACTGTTTATAGTAAAATATTTAATGATTTAATTTAGTATTTTATTTTAACCGTATCATTTGTAAGTTTGCATAAATATTGTCGTCATCGTCTTCCTCCGCTTATCCGGGTCCGGGTCGTGGGGGCAGCATCCCAACTAGGGAGCTCCAGACCGTCCTCTCCCCGGCCACCTCCACCAGCTCCTCCGGCAGGACCCCAAGGCGTTCCCGGACCAGATTTGAGATGTAACCTCTCCAATGTGTCCTGGGTCGACCCGGGGGCCTCCTGCCGACAGGACATGCCCGAAACACCTCCCCAGGGGGGCGTCCAGGAGGCATCCTGACCAGATGCCCAAACCACCTCAACTGACTCCTTTCGATCCGGAGGAGCAGCGGTTCTACTCCGAGTCCCTCCCGAATGTCCGAGCTCCTCACCCTATCTCTAAGGCTGAGCCCGGCCGCCCTACGGAGGAAACTCATTTCGGCCGCTTGTATCCGTGATCTCGTTCTTTCGGTCATTACCCAAAGCTCATGACCATTGGTGAGGATTGGGACGTAGATCGACCGGTAAATCGAGAGCCTGGCTTTCTGGCTCAGCTCCCTCTTCACCACGACAGATCGGCTCAGCGTCCGCATCACTGCAGACGCCGAACCAATCCGCCTGTCGATCTCCCGATCCCTCCTACCCTCACTCGTGAACAAGACCCCGAGGTACTTAAACTCCTCCACTTGAGGTAGGACCTCTCTCCCGACCCGGAGTTGGCAAGCCACCCTTTTCCGGTCGCATAAATATTGATAAATGACAGTGACAGCACGTTTAAAACGCCTTTCAGAGTCAGAGGACTCCAAAGCGCTTTACACCACAGTGCATCATTCATCCATTCACACACTGACGATGAGCTACGATGTAGCCACAGCTGCTCTGGGGCGCACTGACAGAGGCGAGGCTACCGAGCGCAGGCGCCACCGGTCCCTCCGACCACCACCAGCAGACAAGGAGGGTTAAGTGCCTTGCCCAAGGACACAACAGCAGGATTCTCTGTCCGCAGCCGGGATCGAACCTGCAACCTTCCGATTACAGGACAACCTGCTGTCCCATTATTACCTGCAGGATAATAATTATACTTTTTAAAGAGCAAGTTCACTCATGTTTCCAGCACATCTGTGGTGGTCTCTCGGCCTGCCTAAGACTGAATACATTATTTAGTCTGACAGTGCTACGCTGACGGCTCTCAGTGGCGGGGCGAGTTCAACGGTTGTCCTTCAAACGATCGCCGCGTGCTACTGGACAAGGAACAACGTGACGTACTCACAGCAAGGGAAACGGGGCGGTCCGCTGTTGAAGAAGGCAAAAATACATCCTTTTTTCTAAATAAAGGACTTGAATACATCTATCTGCTCCTGGTTTGGATCAAGTCTCAACAGTCCGAAATGGACGTAAAAGCTGTTTCAAATGAGCTGTCACCATCGTGTTCCACTCTGTTGCATCATCCCACCAACCAGACAAATAGAAGCCCTGATTGGCCCACAAAGCAGAAAGAGCGCTCTCATTGGCACACCGGTGTGGACCAATGGCAGCGCTCTATGGGTTTGAAACCCCTATTGGGTGAAATCTCAGGTCCAGGTAAGGAGAACTAGCTCCTCTAAAGGCAAAGTTTCTTCAAACCGTTTCATCAGAGGTCAGATGGTGTTTTTACCAGCTGCGCAGACTAATTCGCTTAAAACCGATCCTGAAACGAGCACACCTGGAATCCGTGATTCATGCTTTTATCATCTCCTGACTGGATTACGCAAATTCCATGTGAATTGGTTTACCTGCCTCCGCTCTTAACAGGCTTCAGGTCGTACGGAACGCGGCAGCCAGGTTTTTAACAAACACCCCTAGAAGAGACCACATCACACCTGTACTGGCGCAGCTCCACTGGCTACCCGTAAACTTCAGAGTCAAGTTTAAAATCCTGATTTTTGTTTTTAAGGCCCTGAACGGTCTGGCTCCGGATCACCTGTCTGATCTTGTGACTCGTTATGTGCCAAACCGGGCGTTGAGGTCTGCTGATTTCCTGCTGCTTCTCGTTCCAACAACGAAATACAACCCGCGGGGGCAGCGTGCTTTTCGTCTACGCCGCTCTGACACTCTGGAATGCTCTTCCTCTTTCAGTGAGGCTGGCACCATCCCTCCTCCGGTTCAAGTCGCTGCTTAAGGCTCACTTTTACGACCAGGCATTTTTAAATCCCTGACTTTTATTATTTTATTATGTGTCTTTTTATTGACTGTGATTATCTGCCTTGTTGTGTATTTTATTGTTGACCGTGTATTGTTTTATATTGATTTTTTACTTTTTATTCTGTACAACACTTTGGTCGGCTGCCATGCCGTTTTTAAATGTGCTTCATCAATAAAGTTGGTACGGTAACTCTTTCATCAAAACACACGGAGTGAGTAAATCTGATGTAAGGGTCCGTTTAGAGACACCAAGCTGGAAAACCCATCGGAGGGTCAGCTGGTGATGACACAGTGTGTGTGTGTGTGTGTGTGTGTGTGTGTGTGTGTGTGTGTGTGTGTGTGTGTGTGTGAGTGTGTGTGTGTGTGTGTGTGTGTGTGTGTGTGTGTGTGTGTGTGTGTGTGTGTGTGTGTGTGTGTGTGTGTGTGTGTGTGTGTGTGTGTGTGTGTGTGTGTGTGTGTGTCAGAGAGAGTGAGATTTTTGCAGGACATTCCCCACTTACTTCAATTTCCTCTTTGACCACACACACACACACACACACACACACACACACACACACACACACACACACACACACACACACACACACACAACGGAAGTCAGGGGTTTTCGGTCGGGCTGAATCTTTTACTTGATCTAAACTCAGAACTGCAGTGATATTCTGCTTCCTGTTTGGTTCTGTGGACCAATCAGCTCAGGTCTGAGTCACATTTGGAACCAATCAGAACAAGAATTTGGCCATAAGAAAACTGAATTCATCAATTAAAAGTTAAAAGAAATTATTCTGAAAGTGAAAATGATTCATTTAATAAAACTACAGGTCAAAGGTCACAACCCCTCCATCATCTCCAGGAGATCCAGGAGACTTCAGCTCACGTTCAGAGTTAGATTTTTTTCTACTAAGGTAATTTATGGAGGAATCTCAGAATCCAGTTTTGTTTGGATCTTAATAAATCAGGAGCTCAAAGATTATTCAGAGAATCCCCAAATTGACCCATGACCCCTCATTCCATCGACTATAGTCATTATTCAACCATCTATTGAACAACCACTACCACCAGTAATAATAATAATAATAATAATAATAATAATAATAATAATAATAATAATAATAATAATAATAATATTAATAATAATAATGACAATAATAATAACAATAATATTAATAATAATGACAATAATATTAATAATAATAATAATAATAACAATAATAATAATAATGATGACAATAATAATAATAATAATAATAATAATAATAATAATAATAATAATAATAATAATAATAATAATAATAATAATAATAATAATAATAATAATGGGGAGAATTTTAAACACAAACATATTTAGAACAAACGTTCTGATGGAGAACTCTTTTGTGCAGCTTTGTTGTTGCTGACGCTCTGACCTGCGCGGGTCTCCTGACTCTGAGGTCACCACGAGCAGGTTTCTGTCTGATGGAAGCTCCATCAGCTGATGGAGGATCAGACGGATGGTTTAGTTTGCGACGCTCACAGGAAAGGCATCATGGGAAACTTGCAAATCAACCTGGAACAATGTGGGTGTTCTCTGCTGCTGAAAGGTCAACACTTCAGGGAAATAGATCCCAACAGAACCTTCCGTTCCAATCTAAAAGTCTGCTAACCAAAGGGATGCTCCAGCAGACGGTCACAGACGTAGAATGAGTTTATTTCTTTGTGTGAATCTTTAGAAAAACAAAACAGCATTTGCGTTTGAGCGATTCCTAAACCGCTGAGCAGGACGAGGTTCTGGTTCTGATGGCTGTAAGTTATTTTTAAGCTGACCTCATCTCAGACGAGGAAGTGATCTGTGCTCATGCTAATGTTTCACAAGTGAGCAGCAGTAGCTGTCAGTGTGAGTGAAGCTCCTGACTGGTTCCTGGTCAGATGGGTGGAACCAGATCAGCTGAACATGGAAACATTCTGAGCAACAAAAGCAGCTCTGTGTTTTGTTTCCGTGTCAGAACCAGAACCCACACAGACGGCATGCGTGGGGACTTCATGCCCGATGCTGAAGGAGCCTGATCTGCTGAAGCAGGACAAATGTGATCCTGCCGGAACTTCTCATGAGTCTGGAGAACCAGAGGTTCTCCATCAGTGTCCTCCTGAACTTTCAGGAGGACAGAACTGAAGTTCTTGTTTTGGACCCAGTGGTACCGGCAGCACTTCTGGTGACTTGGCTCGGTGTTTAAATCAGACTTTAGTGTTCAGATGCGGATGAGATCATCACTAAAGTCATTATCTTTTTAAGGCCTTTGAAAGGTGGATCCAGGTTATAGACACATCCCAACTTATCTTCATCTGTTCCAGAACGATGAAGACAAGCTTTAAATGAAAGAACCAAACACTCAACAGACCCCAACAGGGTTGGGTTAGGTTCGGGGTAGCTTCTGCGTGTCTGTACATCTATGATCAGCTGATTCAGGCGCAGCTTCTGCGTGTCTGTAGATCTATGATCAGCTGATTAAGGGGTAGCTTCTGTGTGTCTGTACATCTATGATCAGCTGATTAAGGGACAGCTTCTGTGTGTCTGTAGATCTATGATCAGCTGATAAAGGGGCAGCTTCTTTGTGTCTGTACATCTATGATCAGCTGATTCAGGTGCAGCTTCTGTGTGTCTGTAGATCTATGATCAGCTGATTAAGGGGTAGCTTCTGTGTGTCTGTAGATCTATGATCAGCTGATTCAGGGGCAGCTTCTGCGTGTCTGTACATCTATGATCAGCTGATTAAGGGACAGCTTCTTTGTGTCTGTAGATCTATGATCAGCTGATTCAGGTGCAGCTTCTGTGTGTCTGTAGATCTATGATCAGCTGATTAAGGGGTAGCTTCTGTGTGTCTGTAGATCTATGATCAGCTGATTCAGGGGCAGCTTCTGCGTGTCTGTACATCTATGATCAGCTGATTAAGGGACAGCTTCTTTGTGTCTGTAGATCTATGATCAGCTGATTCAGGGGCAGCTTCTGTGTGTCTGTAGATCTATGATCAGCTGATTAAGGGACAGCTTCTGTGTGTCTGTAGATCTATGATCAGCTGATTCAGGGGCAGCTTCTGCGTGTCTGTACATCTATGATCAGCTGATTAAGGGACAGCTTCTTTGTGTCTGTAGATCTATGATCAGCTGATTAAGGGACAGCTTCTTTGTGTCTGTAGATCTATGATCAGCTGATTCAGGTGCAGCTTCTGTGTGTCTGTAGATCTATGATCAGCTGATTAAGGGGTAGCTTCTGTGTGTCTGTAGATCTATGATCAGCTGATTCAGGGGCAGCTTCTGCGTGTCTGTACATCTATGATCAGCTGATTAAGGGACAGCTTCTTTGTGTCTGTAGATCTATGATCAGCTGATTCAGGGGCAGCTTCTGTGTGTCTGTAGATCTATGATCAGCTGATTCAGGGGCAGCTTCTGTGTGTCTGTAGATCTATGATCAGCTGATTAAGGGGCAGCTTCTGCGTGTCTGTACATCTATGATCAGCTGATTAAGGGGCAGCTTCTGTGTGTCTGTAGATCTATGATGAGCTGATTAAGGGACAGCTTCTGTGTGTCTGTAGATCTATGATCAGCTGATTCAGGGGTAGCTTCTGTGTGTCTGTAGATCTATGATCAGCTGATTCAGGGGTAGCTTCTGTGTGTCTGTAGTTCTATGATCAGCTGATTAAGGGGTAGCTTCTGTGTGTCTGTAGATCTATGATCAGCTGATTCACGGGCAGCTTCTGTGTGTCTGTAGATCTATGATCAGCTGATTCAGGGGTAGCTTCTGTGTGTCTGTAGATCTATGATCAGCTGATTCAGGGACAGTTTCTGTGTGTCTGTAGATCTATGATCAGCTGATTAAGGGACAGCTTTGTGTCTGTACATTTATGACAGACACGTTCAGGTCACAGGTCTGGACTGCGTGGAGTTAGCATGTTCTCCTCACACATGCTTGGATTTTCCCTTGGTGCTCCTGTTTCCTTCCTCAGACCAGTGACATGCTTGTCAGGTAACTGGAGACTCTAATTTGTCCCTAGGTGTGATGTTTGTCTCCATGTGTCCCTGTGATGGACTGGAGACCTGTCCAAGTTTAGCCCCGCCTCTCACCTCGTGCTCCACCCAGCTCTCTGAGACCCTGGTGAGGAAAACATGATCAGAAGATGCATAAAGACACGAGTAAAGCCACCCTTCCTCAGTAGCTAGTGCAGCAGCGTCACCTGCTGGTCTCAAGCTACATCACGATGAGTTTAGTCTTCATCTACTCATCCTCAGCTCTCACATCCATCCATCTGAGGTTAAAGGCTGCAGGTTCGTTCCAGCAGAACATCTCCACATCTGCAAGAAGTTCTGTTGGTTCCCTCTTTGTCAAACATCAGGATTCCTTGTAGATTCCAGATGTTTCCTCCTAAACATCCCTGATGTTCTGATGATCATCAAATGTTTTTATCATCAGTTACTCGTTACATTTAAACATCCTGAAAGACTCTCCCACACTGGCCACGCCCAGTTCCAGCGGCGGCTGTAGCGTAGACGATCTACATCCTAGGATTTAACACTGTTTGCTGTCAGCTTTGTTAGATCCTGAGAAAAGATCAGACATATTAGCATATGAACTTATATCATGCATACATATCTAGGATATTTATATAATCGATAGAAGTTCATACACCAACGGGCTGCTCTGGGCGGCTGCATGTCGGAGTAGCTCTGTTGACTATATGTAAGTTTTGCCTTTTCTTGGGCATTTTTTCTTCTAGTTTCTCAAGAAAAACTGTATTTTTTGGACACTTTACTTTTCTGTTTCTGGTGCTGTGAAGCTTGGAGGATTTTTACTGCTATTTTTTAGCTTTTTTTTCACTTTTTGAGCATTTGTTATGATGTGTAACCATGGCAAAAAGCTGGTTTACAATCGGGAGCAGCTGATTAACATTGGAAAGGCTGAAATAATACCTCAACTGAAGCCACAAATCCCAAATGAGCTAAAACGCAAGAAGTGTGGGTGCAGAGCGGGAGCAAAATGGAGACAGAGAAAGAGGAAATTCAAACCATCTCTTCCATCGATCATAATGGGCAATGTGAGATCACTGGCCAACAAGATGGAGGAACTCCAAGCCCTTTCAAGGACTCAGCCAGAGTTTCGGCAGTTTCGGAACCGCTGGAGGAGATAATGCAAATAAGGATTCTCCAGAGAATCAAGAAAATGATGGACAACCCTGAGCATTCTCTTCACAAGACTGTCCGACAACGGAAGAGTGTCTTCAGTCAGAGGCTTCTTCAGTTTGGCTGCAACACTGACCGCTACTGGAGATCCTTCCTGCCAACAGCCATTGTAATATACAACAACTCTTTGATGACTTGATTATTATTATTATTAGTCTGAGCTACTACATCAATCAGTTTCCCTCTGGGATTATTAAAGTGGTTTTGAATTGAATTGAATTGAATGTGTCGACAGCACAATTAGACATTCGCGTATATAGTTTAGATTTGAAGGTGACTTGCTCTTTAACATTTCCTATAACCTACCTACAGCCTGGTACTGAGGCCTTAAATGGCCCTCGCGCCTCACTTTGAACACCACATCAATTCTAGTAAATTTGTAATTTTTGTTTGTTTACAAAAACATCAGTCACTCAAGGAAAATATTATTCAAATAAAAACAAATTTTTACTCAGTAGATATAAATAAACAAGCATTCCTCTTGTCTCCTAGCAACTGACAAATTTCTCTTTCCACCGAATAAAAGCCTCCCTGTACTTTATCCGATTAGAGAAAAGTTAAACTACGTGACGATGAAGAAAGGAAAACCTAAAACAACGGAGACGAAGCAGACGCCTGGAGCGATGGATGCTAAAGAGAAGTCGGTGTATCTGAGTCAGATTCAGGATCTGAGCGCTCGTTTGGAGAGGTAAAAACCGCTGAGCTGCGTCTGTTTTAGAAACAAACATCAATATAATCGCACGAAACGCAACTTTTATCCCTGTTTTATTCAAGTTACACAAAGTACCGTTAGCTGTGAGAGAATTAGCCTCGTTAGCATTACCTAATGCTATAGCCACGTGTCGCATGATACCCACAATGCATTGCTCTGCTGTTTTCTAGTAAGCACAAGAGAAAAATGTTAAAGATGTGCAACACTAAAAACCACATCTTAATGGTTATTTCTGATTCTAACGGGTCACTCTGGGTGTTTCATGCAGGCTGAACATGAAGATAGTCTCCTACACCTATCTCCAGCATTCGCTTCTGATAGAAAACAAACGGTGAAACTCTAGGGTTAGAAAATCCTGACAGATCTACGTCACACTGTCTATACTGCTCGAATAGCAAAAGTTAAGTTGTTAAAATATTTTTTTTCTTCACAAACTTTTATTTATCTCCCTTTTCCTGTTTTTTAAATAATTGTTTTGATGAGGCGTGTTCTGGGAGGGTTTGTCCACTTTCTATAAGTCATGAAGCATTGGTCTCCTGCAGCAGGTCCTCCTGTAACCAGGAGCATGTTGCTGCTCAGGAGAGCGTAAACCCAAGTTTGAGCTGCTTCCGTCTCGTTGCAGCCTTCAGCGCAGCTGCGACAAACTGAAGCAACAGAACCACAACGAGGTCAAACAGAAGGAGCACCTGAGCAGCACCCCGGAGATCCTGCAGCATTCATCAGCTGAATTAGATAAGGAGGAGGAGGAAGTGATGGAGGGGCTGAAGAAGGTGAGGAAACTAAGGCCAGAAGATCCAGAGCTGCAGAAGAAAGCAGAAGAACTCCGCTCAGAGGTGTCGGAGAAAGGTGAGCTGCAGCTGGGACCTCCAACATCCAGAGTTACTTTATTTTAGTTTCTAAACCACTTATTAAAGAGCAAGTCACCCCCAAATCAACTTTTTTTTCTGATAAACTATATAAATGCGTGTCTAATCGTGCTGCAGACACGTGTAGTCAATAGTTTTGCTCTTAAGTGCATTTTAGTTAAAATGTAAATTTTCTGCCTAAAACTGTCAGTGTTGTGCCGTTGTCAGGTAAAAACCCTGGACTGCACTTGAATTTAAATCTGCCATCGCTATTTGCTAAGAGGTACCCTAGAACATTAGCTGGTACCATGTGATGTCACAGTGTCGTTGTGAGCTCGTGTGTGTGTATTTGTTAGTGGCTCCGCCCTCTCGGTCTGCTGGGTAACAGTTTTTCAAACAGGAAGTGGGAGCCGAGTAAGAATCTGGTAGGGGGTGACTTGCTCTTTAAGAACTGGCTGGGTCAGAGAGAACATGCAGGTCAGTCTGAAGCTTCTGTTTCTATTTAATGGATCTATTTTGTGCAACGATGCTCCTTGGCGAGGAAGCACAGGTGAAAGGTGACAAATCAGACTTTAACAAGACATTATCAAGAAGCATCAAACACTGATGTCCTCTTTTCACCAGCTGGGATAACAACGGGTTGGAAAATCAATCAATCAGATTTTATTTATAAAGTGCTTTTCACGCAAGTGCTTTACAAAATGACCCCAAATTCCCATAAGAGTTTAAAAACATCAACAGACACACACGCACGCACGCACGCACGCACACACACACACACACACACACACACACACACACACACACACATCAGTAAAATTGTATACTCGGCTGAGTCCAGACGAGCCAAGTAAGGTAAGGCAAGGAAACGCCATCAGAGGAGCCATCTGCCCCAGCAGCATCAGGTCTTCCACATTAAGTCGGGGTGCTCAGAAGAGGGAGAGCATAGACCCCCCCCCCCCCCCCCCCCACTTAAACACTACCTATAGAGCGCCCAGGATGCAACAGTCGACCCCCCCCCCCCCCGGGGGCTGAGGGCCCCTACAGAGACAACACTGGATTAAATATGACAAAATAATAGTTGGATCGATACATGATGGATGGATGAATGGATGGTTCATGGAAGGATGGATGATGAAAGGAAATAATAGATGGATGTGTTTGTTTACTTCTTCTCTCTCCAGCTACCAAGTTAGTAGATCTCCAGAAGATAGCCGAGGCCCTCCGACTCCTCCAGGTGACTTCCTCTTCTGAAGCTGCAGCGAAGCCTCGGGTGGATTCAGAGCTTCTAGAGCAATGGTTGGAGTTCAGATCCCTCAATCCTGTATAGAAGCTGCTTCCGTCTGATCCATGTTCTTGATGCTGAAGCTTTCGTGTCTCCTTTCCTTCATTCATTCCACCAGCTGGATGTCTCAGATGGAGGAGGATATGCAGGACAGAAAACAGGAGATGGAAATTAAGCAGAATGTCTTCGGATATAAATATAAGCTACAGCGATGTCTGCAGGAGCTTGAGTTGGCTAAATCATCTAGAACATCTGCAGAAAAACAGAGAGATCAAGCACTTGACACCATAAAAGAAATGAAGCTGAAGTCAGACAGCGTTCTGAGGAACATCTCCAGCAAGCAGCAGGTATGAGGGTTCCTACTGAAGCCACCTGAGATCCTGCAGGACCTCCAGGTTTTTCGCGGGTCTCTGCTGACTTTAGTAACTCACGTTGGTCTGTTCATGAATCATGTTTGAACGATTCAGATCGTTTAACGTTTTCCAGTTTGTGTTGTTTTTATTTACTATTTCAAAACTTTTCATGAACTTATGAGTTACTGAAGAAGAGAACACGGTGCGAGCTGTGGAGCAATGAGGTGAAGAGGCTGGAAAGTTCCCATCAGAACCAGCTGGACCAGAACCAGGCTGACAGGTAAAAGCTCCCAGCAGACGGTTTCTGGGTCAGAACCAGGCACCTCTGACCTGGATGTGTGTGTTCCCAGGCAGCGTCTGGCTGCGCTGAGGGACGAGTGTCTCCAGGAACCGTCTCTGATCGCCCAGCTGAAGGTTCAGCTGCAGGGAGAGAGAGAGAAGAAGATGAAGGCTGAGCGAGAAATCCAGTTTTCCGTTTCTGTTCTCACCCCCGTCATGGTACTGGTCCGGAGTCCCATCAGCTCTGACCAATCAGAGCATCTTTAGATCTGCAGGATCTGATGTTCTGGGTTCTCTGCAGGACTCAGAGACGATGCCAGGAGCCCAGCTGATGATTCAGAAGGTTCTGAGTGTTCTGGAGAAATCGAAATCCCGGCAAACAGGGATTGCCCATCGGGAGACCCCTGAATTGAGGAGAGGAGGTCCAAAACCACAGACTTCCAGGTTCTGGGAAGGTTTAATGTTGCCATTTCCATGAATGTGTCAGAAAAGACTTTAAGCTTCTGTGGATTCAGATAAAAACACCACGAAAATAAAACTCATCAGCAACCTTCTGATGTTTCCTCCCCAGAGCGGCGGCTCTGGACCGGACCTCAGAGCCTCTCCCCAGACAGAACGTCAGACCCCCACCCCCTCCCACCCCCACCTGCAGCCAGCCTTCTCCAGGAAGGTGAGGGACGCTCTAATGTTTCATGTTGGACTTCAGCGTTTTGCTTTAGGAAGATTTTTATTTATTTTAGTTTCGCTAAACTTCACGGCTAAATAAATCTTGCAAACATGGAATCCCAGCAGAGGGCCACAGACGGCCCTCGAGCCGCATCTTCAACACCTCTGTGATGTAACTAAGTAACTAGTAACTATAGTAACCAAAGTTTTGATCTGATGATTTCTTAAAGTCTCATAAAACCTTCATGTTTGGGTATGGGGATAATATGGATCAGCCGTGGCGGCCATCTTGAATTGGATCAAATCCAAAAGGGAACCAATCAAAAACCAGAGATTATTTCTGACTTTTGTCTAAATCTCTTCCTTGATGAAAAGTTCAGCAGAAATCTGTTTTGTTTTTATTTTCTGCTGTAAGAATCCATCATTTGAGGAAAAGTTGTTTTAAACGAGCCTTTCTCCCAGGGGCGGGTCCAGAGGGGGGTGGCTGGTCACCCCTTGTGCCCCCCTCTAGAAGACACCCTGGACCCACCTTTGCTTTCTCCTTTTGATGTTTCTGACACAAAAATCTGCACACACTGTTTTATTTTCCATTTCAGAGCACATCTTCGTCTGAAGAAGCTGGACTTCTGGAACACGGCCCTTAATGACCTGATGAACAAACTGGATGAAACCCCTTCAGGCTGATCGGATCGCTGGTTTCTTCTTTTCATCACCAATCCTGCATTCATAATCTGACCGGACTAGTTTGATTTAAATGTCTGTGGAACAACGAAGACTTTATTTTATTGTTGATGCTTCAAACACATGTAGGTGGAGGGTGGCTATAGAGTCTCTCTGTGGGCCTTGTTCTCTGATTGTTAGCTTGCCATTGCTGCTCAGCTGAGTTCATTTTTATCTGTGTTTGGGTACAAACCGTTTTTACGAAGGCTGAACAAAAATAAATAAAGACCCTGTTTTTCTCTAACTCTGCCTTGGTTCTTTATTGTGACCAGGCCCGCCTGGGGTTCTGGTTGTGGGTGTCTAAGCCTCTCGCTCTGTCACACTTAAAAAAGACCAGCTCCCCAACAGTGAAACATTCCAAACAGCGGTTTGGTGAAGAAACAAGTTCTTCTGCAGCTGCAGGGACGTGGCCTTGTTCACCAGGAGGATTTTCTCTGGTGTCCACCAGCGAGAGCTCCAACATGAAGACCTTCAGCTGGGTGGAGCATCATGACTCCAGGTGGGTGTGATGTGACGAAAGCCTTTTTTCACAGCTTTTTAGAAAATAGGTCTTAGACTCACTCTTAAGCTTGGTTTATGCTTGACGCATTTACTTTCCGCTTGGTGATGCGGCTCGCGGATGGGTTAGGGTTAGGCTTCACAACTCTCAGCGTTTATGGTTCACGCGGCTTGTCTCTGTGGTGAGCCAATATTCTCCCAAGCTGTAGGGGGCAGCATGGAGCTCTACGGCATGCATCCAACACTACACCATAGTAGAAGTAGAAATTACTGTTTACAACATGGCATTCCAGCATTTTTAACAGCGTCCTCGTCTTTTCCGACAGTGCGAGCTATTTCTCTCCAAGAATTATTAACAACATGTTGATCACGGTGATCTCTGAGAGCTGAATCATACAAATGTCTGTATTTACCAACCTCTGCCATACTAGTTCTTGCCAGTCCGCCATGTTTTTCCACGTCCGGCCATCTGCGGTTAGAAAATTTCCTAGGTGCGTGGTGCGGAAAGTTTGGGCCGTGCGGAGGTGCGGTGGAGGGGCGTGGTTGTTAAAATGATGCAATTTTGCCGTGCGGAGCCGTGCGAACCTCGTGGACGCGTCAAGCATAAACCAACCTTTAGTCTGACCTCTGACCTGAGGCTGCTGGGAGACCCCACCTGGAGCTCAGGACCGTGAGGGTACTCAAACCACCACCAGCAGCAGGCAAGAAGGGCTAAGCGCCTTGCTCAAGGACACAACTGACACGGATGGATCCTGGGTTTGATCCGGCGACCCACCAGATGCAGCTTTGATCAGAGTCCGCTACTAAATCCTGGAGTGAACGTTTTTATCTCACCATCTGCCATCAGCGATGGTTTATGGCAGGGTTATGGTCCGAGGGCCAGTCATCAAAACGACCTTAAAGCGCCAACACCAGCGCTGTTCCTACCCCCCCATTGGGCCGCCTGGTTTATGAGATGTTTGGAGGATTTGTCTCCCTCTGCTGGAGGAGAACACACCTGCTGTATGGATGTTAAAATCCCAGTAAACAACCTTTAGAAACAAATTGAAAGGTTGGAAATGGAAAGGTTTCCATCCGAGAGCTCCACAAGCCGATAGTGGGAACCCAGCTCCACCAACATGTTATATTTCATCCCATTTTCTAAAGTGCAGCATTATGTTAAATGCACTGGGTTTTACCCTATTACATTTAAATTTCATGGTTAAACAGTACATGTTAAAATCTAAGCTCAGCTCGGCAGTGACCTAAAATACATAAATATAATTTTACTTACAGATAAAAATGAAGTGGAGACTCCTTGGACGCTCTATTAGTGCAATTAATGCCACAGCAAGTCATTTTGTCCAACAATTACACAAGTAATATCCAAAAAAGAATACACAAACACAGACACTCAAAATCCCGGAACAGTTTCCAAGCCAGACCGAGGCTCTACTGAGGCCTTTCCCCGGAGCTAGCTCTGTGGTCACGTGGGTCTGATGCTCATTAATTATTCCGAATTTTAGGCTTTTAATACACTTAAACAGAAGAGTGAGAAAAAAAAATCACCCCCCTCAGAGTTGTCATGAGTGTAAACTAGATCATTTAAACCAAAAACATGTTTTGGTACCAGGCTGTAAACATGTTTATTTCTGCTGTGAAATTGGTATTTTTAACATGGGAGTCAATGAGGATTTGCTCGCTTCTGACACCAGCCCCTAGTGGATGAGGGTGGAACTGCAATTCATTTCACTTCCGCGTTTGCCTCAATTTTTGACCCGCATTGTGGGGGCTTGGTCTGAAGCAAAACCCCTCAAACCGGCCAAAATCTCCCAGCAGCACGACAACCACCTTCCAGACCAACTCCCTTGTCTGCACACCTTTTTATAATCCGCCCATCAAGGAGTGGCCGAGATTGAGCTGTGACACATTCAAGGGCCATTCCTACTGAGAGAAACACTAAAACACCCCCTGACATATCTCACACATCACCAGGATGACTGTATAGCAGAAAGGGCTAAGATCATTTGTGATAACTGCTCCTGGTTTCGTTGAACCGGGATTCGATTCCCAGACTCCCGGGTGAGAGTCATGCGTGCTTACCAGTCGGCCAAAGGGACATCCCCTTGGCCAAGTCGCCAGGGAGCATGATCAATCGGGACACTGTGACAGGACGCTCACACTGCCTCATAGGCGTTACATAGAAACGGGACTTTTTGTAGTTGAAGACGTTTCATCTCATCAGGATGGAAGAAGCCTTTTGGATGAGGGCCGACATTTGAAGTGAGGCATCCAGCTGCCTGGGTTGATTATTAAGTGCTACACATGGACGTAGTTTTCCAAACTCACTGTTTGTCCGCTGCAACTTTTATCGTCCTGAAACAAGATTACGCTGCGCAAACACACCGGCTGAGGACCACGTGGAAAACAACTGCTTGTGTTGAAGCCCCTTTCCCATTAGATATCAAATGTTTTTGTATACTTACTGTAAAGATCCCTCAGTCCTCATGCCGGTTGTGTTCCCCCCACTTCTAAAGTCAAAACTACATCCATGGTGCTTCAACATGGAGGATTAACGCCAACCAATTGGAGGTCCTGGTGGGTGGAGCTTCTGCTACAGCTACTGAGGTTCATGAGTTAAAATATACACAATGTTTTCTGTCTATCAGCAGATCTTCTCAAACAACTGAAGGAGGTGTGGCTAAGGGATGAACGGATTAGTTTCATGCTCAGACTTCATACAACTCACTCTCAAAGTTACGCTAACGCTCAAAAAGCTCCTTCTTGCATTCATACGGCTCTGGAGTTTCTGCTCCAACCCTCTGTGCTCCTAAAACCCCCTGAGTTTTTATTTGAACCACCCTATAGAGCTCCGGACGTCACGTGACTCTCAGAGAGTAGACGCCATGTTGGCAGGCAACAAAGGTAAACAAAATGAACGGGATCGGCTTGGATTTTACTCCGTCGGAGTTTACGTCACACTTTAAAACCGAAGAAATAGTTTTACATAGTCAGAAATTAAATAGACTAAACATCTCCAACCCTTACTGTGCCCCTGGGATACTTTTTGAAAACGCCAGAAGCTGTCGGAGCGAACTTTTTACTGGACCTGGCCGGGGAACCCCTTGGGATTTACCCGGAGGAGCTGGCCCAAGTGGCTGGGGAGAGGGAAGTCAGGGTCTCTCGACTTAGGCTACTGCCCCCGCGACCCGGCTCCGGATAAGCGGATGAAAATGGATGGATGGATGGATGGACAAATAACAGATTTACATGTAAGTAGTTTAAATAGAGTGCTGTGCTGTTTGAATGTATAAACTGAACGCCAGGAGAAATCACTAGTTTGATTTTTTTCCGTGAATAACATAAATATGTCAGGCAGGAGCGTCTCAGGATCTGTCTGAGATCTGTCTCGGTGAGACTGATAACAGCAATCCAAAGTGCTTTTTAAGTGTGATCTGACAATTGATCAACCATTGCTTAAAAATTAAATACAGCTTAGCCGGTTAATTGCTGTGATTATAAAACACGGAAACGGCAGCACGCAGAACTCGCGAGGCAACGTTTTACGTGACGTTTACTTGTTGCTATGAGTAATAAGACAGAAAAAGCCACTCCAAAATAAGTTTAGGAAGCCCACTAAGAATCGTAATAAAAGCATTTAAAATAAATAACATACACAGTTGAAGTAACGGTTTAAGTACCTGATATGAAGCGGTCGCTGCATAAGCCAAATCCTTTACTCTCGGGATCCCACAGCTTCATTTCAGCCCGGTCACTAGTGCGTTTTATTACAATGATCCAACGTTTGCGGCGCTCCGGATCTTGGGGAATCCTGTAGATGGCTCATTCCTTATGTCGTCCGCGTCTGTTCTGCATCCTGAGGCACAACAGGAATCTACCATATTTCCTGTTTGAGTTTTCTGACAATAACAAATAGTCCAGCTGCGGGCTTCTGCCTGCCAACATGGCACCGTTTTGATTTGAACTGTTGCATGCTGGGAGAAGTGACGTCAACTCCCGGAGCTCCATTGGAAGCCAGATCTGACTCTGACCAATGAGCTTTTGGATGCACTCGTTATGTAAAGACTCCCGTCACCCCAAACCCTCTAATTTACTTCTACTGGGAGGCGGGTATGCAAGCTGAGTGCTGGTGAAGTGAGAGCCACTGCAGCGGGCCAGAACACCTGAGGACAGGTGAGGCGTCCCACTGAGCGTTCAGGGTTTGAGTTCTTCCTTGAACACATCAGCAGTTTCATCCACATTTGTCACTTTCACCTTTACATTAATTCACATTTTCATCTTTTCTTAAATGATCACACTTGAAAATCTCTCAAACTGATGGATTCAATTTAAACTTTATTTAAATTTAATACAAAAGAAGACGCCAGCTTTGCTTAAAAGGTTATAAATACATAAAACGACTTGACAGTAAAAAGGCGGAGCCTCAAACAGACAACGTAAAACCAGAACTCAGGTCAAAAACGGCAAATAAAACGTTTCTTCTGAGAGTCAAACACCTGACGCTGAAAACAAGACAGCTGTTAATGGGTCGGGTTTCAGGACGACAGTGAAAGCAGTCTCCGATTTCAGCTTCATTTGAAAGTCAAAACAGGATGACGAGGGGGTCTGATCTGCATCCGAAGCCGTCAGCCAGTTAGAACTGGATGGAGGTTCCACCCGAGAGGGGTTCAGCTCAGCGGGGGTCCATCGGGGTCTGACCTGCAGATCCAAGCAGACCAGCTGAGTGGCTGAATGCTCCGAACTCCACCCCCTCCCCCAGCGCCCTCTCAGGTGTGTCCTTGCAGGTGAACACCTTTGGCGGTTCGGAGAACTCCGCCGCCTGTGTGAACGTCACCAGGAAGCTGCTCTGCCGTAGAGCTACAGCCGTTTATTCTCTTCTGGAGAAAACCGAGGTGTCAGAACAACGCTGCTGGTGTGGAGAGCTTCTGAATTTGAATGAGTGGACGAACCCGTCCAGGTCGGACTGAAGGCTTTTGTCTGAGCGCTGCAGCGGAACCGCCGACGCTCGGCTCGTTTGCATGATTCCTACAAACAACAACTGGCTATGAGGAAAAATCCGACCAGGAGCTGCAAACTGGCCATCAAACATCCCGAGTTTAGGATCAGGTGGAGACGGGAGGAAACCGAAGACAAACCCAAACGAAACCCGCCCCACAAATCAGGAGTCTCACTTTTAATCTGCAGCTGACCCCTGACCCTTTAATCTGTTCTCAGCCCTGTGGCGTCCCTCCACACTCTGACCCTTTAACTGGAACAAGGAGACTGCGGCCTCCTGCACATCGGGACCAGATTAAATCCACATTCGGCTCAGATGAAACTTTTCTGGTTTGAAATTTTAGATCAGAAACAGAATCGGAATCCTCTGGATCTCCTGAGCGGATCAAAGTCCACATCTCCCCGGTTCCCGTCAGCTCTGAGGCACTGAAGATGCTGAAGAACATCAGATTACTTTCTTATTGCACATCTGGATCACTTTAAACCACAGCTGTAACAGTTTAGTTCCCTCATTACGTTTGTGGTTTGCCCCCCCCACCCACCCACCCAACCACCAAGCCAGGAAATGATGTCACTTCCTGTCAGCCTCACCCCCTTTTACTGATGAGGAAGACGATGACGCCCGTCAGAAGAACCATCAACAACACCACGGAGGTCAGGAGGAAGGCCCGGCACGCCGGCTGCCCCGTCAGGCGGAACAGGACCCCGGTGAACCCCCCCGACGTCCCCCTGCTGCGATCTGAGCCGGGGCTGGGAAGACCCACATCCAGGGAGCGGTTGACGGATCGGAGGGACGCCAGCGACCTTTGACCGTCGGCGGACCTGAAGGAGAGGAGGCAGACTTCAGGGCCACTAAATCAGAGTTTTATTAGAATGTAAGAGGTAGTTGCCTCCAGCTCAGAGGTCGATTCTCCCAGAATAACCATTAAACCAGAGTGGAAGCTAAAGGGTTAACCGTCACTTCCTGATGAACATCCGTGGAAATTCTGACCTTTTGACCTGCAGCTTGCCCTTGTTGCGGACGAAGCGGATGCTGTAGACCCTCTGCATGGCGGCCGGCAGGCAGGACAGCACATCAGCGTCCGTGGCCAGCTTGGGAAGGCCAAGCGTGGGCAGCGGCGTGAAGCCGCGGCACAGCGGGCACTGGATGGCGCTGGGCTCGGCGGACTTGACGTTGATGCGCGCCAGGCACTCCAGACAGAAGGTGTGCTTGCAGTGAAGCATCTTGGGGCAGCGGAAGACGTTGTTGAACTGGCTGAAGCAGATGGAGCACTCCAGGTCCGGACAGCTCTCCTCGGAGCACTGGGATTGAAGAGGAGACGGCTGCAGGTCCGAGGAGGAGATGCTGATGGAGAACTCCTGGGGAGGCGAGGGGGAGGGCGACGGGGGAGGGTAGGGGTTCTCTGTGGAGTAAACTCGAGTTAATCTGGGATGAGGTCTGGATGCGGAACTGAAGTCTGGGAGCGGCAACGTGGAGCTGGGTGGCGGGACGTCTGGGAACGGCCGGCTGGGATGGGAGTTCTGATGGAGAAATGACACGGAGGTGCGGCCCGTCGGAATGACCGGATCTGAAGACTCGTCAGGAGTCAGGTTCACGCCGCTGTACGGATTTGTGACGGGTGGTTCAGTCATGGCGGGGTGGGGGTGGGGGGAGGCCGTCAGCAGCAGACAGGAACAGGAAACCTCAGGGCGTCTTCATCCTGGAGAAAAGAAACGGGATCAACGCTGAACTCAGATCAGGCATTTCTGTTGCAGTAGAACCGCACCGGGCCCAGAACCCGCAGGGTCCACGACGACAGCCAATGAAAGCCAAGCGCAGCCGAGAGGCCCTCACCTGCGGTTCTGGAGCCACAGCAGCTCTGACCAACATGGAAATGAGTCAGAACCACGAGGAAAAGGCCGTTCTAAAAGGTTCTTCTGACCCGTTTGATGCAAAGTTCACGTGTGAGCGGCAGACGGACAGTTGGAATATCATCAGATTACTACGCTGCAGAAAATGAGACGTTTTACTCACATAGACGACAGAAAAGGGAGAAAACGACGTTATTCCAAACATTACAGGAGGAAAATATTTAGATGGGACTTTCTCAATAGTTCAGGTCACCTCTAAATGTCCTTCACACGGTTTTTTTCATAACAGATTACGGCTTTCTCGACCGGAAAAGGGTGGCTTGCCAACTCCGGGTCGGGGGAGAGGTCCTACCTCAAGTGGAGGAGTTTAAGTATATCGGGGTCTTGTTCACGAGTGAGGGTAGGAGGGATCGGGAGATCGACAGACGGATCGGTTCGGCGTCTGCAGTGATGCGGACGCTGAGCCGATCTGTCGTGGTGAAGAGGGAGCTGAGCCAGAAAGCCAGGCTCTCGATTTACCGGTCGATCTACGTCCCAATCCTCACCTATGGTCATGAGCTTTGGGTAATCACCGAAAGAACGAGATCGCGGATACAAGCGGCCGAAATGAGTTTCCTCCGTAGGGTGGCCGGGCTCAGCCTTAGAGATAGGGTGAGGAGCTCGGACATTCGGGAGGGACTCGGAGTAGAACCGCTGCTCCTCCGGATCGAAAGGAGTCAGTTGAGGTGGTTTGGGCATCTGGTCAGGATGCCTCCTGGACGCCTCCCCGGGGAGGTGTTTCGGGCATGTCCTGCCGGCAGGAGGCCCCCGGGTCGACCCAGGACACGTTGGAGAGGTTACATCTCCAATCTGGTCCGGGAACGCCTTGGGGTCCTGCCGGAGGAGCTGGTGGAGGTGGCCGGGGAGAGGACGGTCTGGAGCTCCCTAGTTGGGATGCTGCCCCCGCGACCCGGACCCGGATGAGCGGAGGAAGACGACGACGGCGGCTTTTATTCACTGTTACGTCTTCCTCAGAGGCGTCACTTACATCAACAACAGAATTAACGTGACTGGCCCAGATTTTTTTCTTCATTCTGATCAAACATCAGGAAGATGTTTCATTTGATTATCTCAAATGTTTGATTTCACAGACCTGCAGTTGCACACGTTTGCGTTTGGTCCTCCTGTCACGACCAGCTACGGTTTCTATCCACGCAGGTTAGATTTGTTCAGTCACTTTAAGCTACAAGCGCATTAAGTAGCTCTGGAATTTTTTATTTTAAGAAAAAACAAGAAATCTCTAAAAGGTTTTTGTGTTCTGTAAAGTTTTCCTCAAGAGAAAAATGAAAAATGTCCTGATGTGCGGAGGCAGATGAACTGCTATGAAACTTTTGTTCAACCTTCGGCTCCATCGACTGCATCAAGACACAAAAAACACTTCAGAAAAATGTTTTAGGAGGATCTGAAACAAATCTGATGCTTTTAAAACCACAAAAGCTGCACAAGCCTGAGTTTTCCACACATGGAAGCCATGTTTGGATCAGGAAGAGCTGCGTTTCACGGCTCTAATCCGTCAAAACGTCAAATCTACACAGGTTTCAGCCCAAAGTCACCCCAAACACTCAATAAATGTAAAACCCTGAACTGTCCCCGTCTGGAGGACGCACAGAGGGACAGAAGTCACCTACCTCGGGCTGCATGAAGAGTCCTTTCAGACACATCAACACTGAGCTGCAGCCTATTTCCCTCCGTTTGCATACGTTTATGTAAAACTGGGCTCTGGTCGCAGTCCAGAAGGCCGCATGCGCTAATCTAGCGGCTTCCATTGGAGCAGAAATTTGCATCCGTCATGTTATTTACAAAAGCAAACAGCATGCAAACGCCAGAGCTGTTCTGATGTGGAAACACGCCGAGCAGCAATCGCCTCCAGGTTCCTCTCTGCTCACCCCAGAAAACGTATCCACCTCATGAACTCAGAGGCGTCTCTGGGTTCAAAATAAACAGTAGTCTGGTTTAGGAACACCAAGGGAGGAGGAGCACCCGAGGAGCAGGTGGAGGCTGGTGGGAGAAGGTAGTCTGGGCCTCCTGCTGGGGTTCTGCTGTGACCCCCCATGACCCACATTAGGGTCCATGAACGCACCGAGCAGCAACTACACTCCCATAAGGACGTATTTCATAATAAAGGTAATCCCTAATCCCACGCCTGACAGTTCTGTTGGTCAATAAGTTTTGTGTTCTCTTTTTATTACACACACACACACACACACCTATCCTGCCTCCAATCATCCAATTTATGCCATGCATCACAGCGCCCCCATGTGGCCACAGCAACTTTACATAAGAAGGACACTTTCTGTTAATCAGAGATTAACCAGAATCAGCTGATCAGGAAATAAAAACCAGGAAATGAATCTAAAAAAATCACAATGAAATGAGTATAAACCGTTCCTCCCAGAACACATGAAGCACAGCTGCTTAAATAGGGAAAAATTCATAATCATGATGATTTGGGTCAATATTAAATCAGAATTATTCCTCCCAGAGGTGGAAAACGGCCAGTCCAGAGTTCACAAGGTGGCAGGGCTGATATTTGTTCATTTGTGACCAAAAACATTGATGATGTAAAAACAAATGAGCTGAAGGAACTCTAAACGTTGCTAAAAAAAAATAGGAGAGAAAAGCTATGGGAGCCCGGAGGTCCAAACAGGAAGTCGGTAGGAATAATCAAATGGATAATCAGGAAAGTGTTTGGAAATTTTTACCGACCTTAAGACACACGAGGGCACGTTGAAAATGAATACAACGTAAAATATAAAATAAGAGAGGCCATGCTGCCTGTGGGTTTTGCCCTCATTCTGTCACCGTTCCTCATCATCAGGCACAGGTGAGTGTAGCTTCAGGTGGGGAGGAAGTTCATGTCATTCAGGAGGAATGACAAAATAAAAGCATATCTGAGAAGTGGAGAAGTTTTTATGATGAGCTGAAGCTGATTTGTCTAATTTCATTATTTTTCTAATTAATTTACTTTAAACTAATCATCTGTGTTTAACTAAAGGACCATAATTTAAAGACAAAACTAAACATTCACGTGGAGTGGTGCTGTTTCTGAGGTGCTGAAGGTCCAGATGAGCGCCTCCTGTTGACTCTGAGTCGAGCCCAGTTCACCCAGAGAGCCTCTGGAGGTGCGAAACACACGGACTCAATTACTTTTCTGTATTTTCTCCTCTGAACAAACAAAACTACCAAGCAGCTCCGTTTCTGAGTGGAGTTCTGGTTCTCACCTCCTGATCCCGCTGCAGCTTTCCGGGTTCAGCCGGACTTTTACTCAGATTCTCTCATCAGGTGAAAACGAGGAAACCAAACAAACGCTCCGCGGGAAAAACGCGCAGGTGGAGGCTGCTGACGCACCTGAGGCTGATCACACCTGAGCCGCAGACACGGTTCTGTCTGCGTCACAAATATATCTAATATTTAAAGTAGATTCACCAGAAGCGGGATGACGTAACCTCAGACGAGTTTTGGGCCTACTGATGTAAACAGAAACATGTAAACATCGCTCAGACATCTTTTTATTTTGTTGATTTTTTTATTTTATTCTGTTAAAATCCTTCAGGATAAAAAAACAGCCAGAAAGCATCACATGAAACACGAATTCACCTGGAAAGTTTTTATTCTTAGATTTTTATTTTGCAAAACGTTGTGAAATAGTTAAAAATCAAACCCAGTAAAAGTATTCATATTTTATTTCTTTTGGGGTGTGTTGCTGCTACAGTAGCCTGCTCAGATGGCTTTACTGGAAACATGACCTGATTTTGAGTTAGATTATGATATTTATGTTATTAATGTAAACAAAATCGAATTTACATTTCAATAATACAAATTTTACTGTTTATCTAAAAATAAAAATGAAACATAAACATTATTTAACCTTGATGTGACAGCGTAAACGTCCTGTGTCCCGACTGATCATGCGCCCTGGCTACCTGGTCAACGGAACGTCCCTTTGGCTGACTGGTTAGAGCGCGTGACTCTCACCCGGGAATCCCGCCCGGGTCCGCGATATTCCCCGTTGCCACTCAGTTTCTGACCAGGAAAATTAAACGTTTTTATTTTGTTTGTTTGTTTATTTGCTCACAAGAAGGCAGCAATATGAGAGGGCCGTGGTCATAATGATATTTATGATAATAATACTACCACTACTACTACTACTACTACTACTACTAATAATAATAATAATAATTATTATTATTATTATTATTATTATTATTGTTGTTGTTGTTGTTGTTGTTATTATTATTATTATTATAAATCCTTAAAATTATCTCTACCGGGATTAAATGGTTATCATTTCAGTCTGTTTCTGCATTTAATTGTTGATTGCGAGTTTCCTGTTGAACCTCCTGCAGGTGAAGCATTCTACCACCGGATGTTTGGATCAGAATGTGAACCAATCAGATCTTAGATCAGGTGAGAGCCAGCTGTTTCCCGTCACCCCCTAGGTTTTGCAGCCGGTGGAGAGCAACTGCAGCGCCTTGCTCCAAAATCTGCGGCCGCCTTGATCTCACGAGGTTATCGATTGCCTACGTATGCATGACGTCAGAGCAAGTCAGACACAAATCTAACCGACAAGCACTGCGCGCCAATCACCGGTGATTGGCTAATCTGCGCAGATTTGGCTCATCAACACGGCCGTAAACAGAACTCAGAGCCCCGCCCCCTCCGCTGAGGGAAGGCAGGAACAGGTGAGACCAGGTGAGTTCACAGGTTTACTCCTGAAGAGAAGCAGCCTCTAGTTCTCATGTGAGGTGAGTAACAATAGAAATTATATAAAGGAAATATTTCATCTTCTGTCTAAAATCTGGACCTTCTTTATTATTTTAAGCTCATCTGAGTTTAAATGATTTGATCTGCATGAATAAATAAATGCATAAAATTAAAGATCAACAGATCTAAGCTCTCATTTGATCTCAACACCAATAAAACTAACAATAAAACATTTATTCTCCATCAGACGGTTTATATGATCATGAAGTAAAACGTTTTTCTTGTGTTTTATTTAATATTTTAGTTTCTTCAACTTTTTTTTACGGACGTTCCGAAAAGAAGCAAACAGAAAAGTTTGACCTTAATGATGTTAAAATGAATTTATGATTGATGTCCCGTTTAAAATATTTTCTTTTATTTCTGGGAATAAAAATCCAACATCTCTGACCAGGAACTAAAAAAAAAACACCTTTGTCCCAAATTCATCTCAAAAGATGCTAAAATCAGAGAAAAGACCTGATTCAGACTCAGATGAACACATGAATTAGTGTTTTCTTATCAAATGTTGAACGGGTTAATGTGTTTTACTTACATATTTTTTTCCAGACAAATAATTTGACATCAAAATCGGTTTTTTTTCCTCTATAAAACTAGTTTTAATTTATAATTTTGATTTCAGGTGAACGGTTTATTTGTGACATCATGACTTCATTCGGTGAGTTTACTCTGATTTGATATCAGCTTTATTATCCTGAGGCTGAAGATTTTGTTTTATTGGAGTTTTATTCTGAAGATTTTCTCTTTCGTGTTGAATCAAAACTTTTGGCTCTGATCGTTTTTACTGATCTGGAGCAGTGGCGTGTCCAGATCTTGTAAAATGGGGTGGCCCAGGTGAGGCACAACTTTGTGCACGGGTGGCACCAATGGTTATGCTTTTTTGTTTTACCCCCAAGCCTTTTGTGGACAATGAAAAGCCAGTTTAAAGGTAAATTGGTGTGGTGGCACCTGGGGTGGCCAATCATATTCCAAGGGTGGCATGTGCTACCCCAGGCCACTTCCTGGACACGCCCCTGATCTGGATCAGACTCAAGTTTATCTGGTTTTCAGCAGCAATAAAAGAGAAATTCCTGATTTACCGAAAGTTCTTATCGAAGCAACCTTTGAGCTGCAGTGAACCAGCCCGGGTTGGTTCCACGTTGGAGGAACCGTGCTGTCTTTTTGATGGGAGGGGGGTTTACCTGCTAATGTTGAATTTTAGCTTCTTCTGATTGACTTAAATATTAAAGACAAAAAACTCAGAGAAAAGAGCCGAATCCGTCTGAGACGTGCAGCTGCAGGTGGCAGAAGAGCTTTGTGATGAAGACTTGTTGGGACATGAAGGCACCTCAGTAAGGAGGGACAAGCGGACTAAAGTCCAGCTGTAGTTTATGGTTTATTAATCATTAACGTCTCAGAGGATCAAGAGAAAATTAAAGGTGCTCAAAAATAAACGGATCATCTGCTTTCCTTCTTTTCCAGTTCGGACTCCGCTGCTGCCGACAATCATTATCAGCTTCCCACGGCTCAACAGTGAGTTCTGCAAACGTCTCTCTTGTTTACTCCAGGTTTCATTCAGAATCAGTCAAGTCAAAATGTTTTAATACGGCGCTCTTCAATGCGACAGCTGTTGCCTCAAATAGCTGCACACAACAGAAGCATTAAAATAATAAAAGAGAATGAAATCACAGACAGGACAAAATACATAAAAACAAATTACAAAAGAATAAAACAACAATAAAAAATCACACATAAGCAGAGTAAAACGCCTGCAGCCAGTTGATTATCAATGAAATGCCAAAGCTAAGAGGCCACGGTATCAGCTGTTCCACGGGGCAGGAGCCATCACAGAGAGGACTCTAGCACGCTTAGCTTTTATCGTGGTCTGTGTGTTGCTAGGAGATGGAGGTCAGCTGATCTCAGCGTCCTAGATGGGACGTGAGGCTGAATAGGGTCCACAGATGTGGAGGAGCCCACCCATGGAGACAGCCAGTGAAGATCTGCCAGGATGGAAGCATAGCAACGTAAACTCACCTGAGTTCTACATGAATCACCTGTTCAGCAGCCTGTTAAACACCTGCTGATTAAGGTGTGTGGGAGCAGGGAAACAATTTAAACATGCTGCATACCGGCCCTCCAGGACAGGCGTTGGAGAGTCCTGGAGCAGATTTATCTACGTTAGGAATGCTAACTATTTCTCTAAACTGAGGCTGTTCATGTAGCAGTCAACAAGCACACACACACACACCACACCACACATGCACACCTACACACACACACACACACACACACACACACACACACACACACACACACACACACACACACACACACAAACACACCTCTGATCGTTGCAGGTAAACCTGGATGATAATCTGACTAAGGCGACGTCAGTAATCTGACCTCTGTTGTTTCAGTGTCGGAGCTGAGGCTCATCCTGCTGGGGAACAACTGGGCTGAGAAGAGTTTAATAGCAAACTAAGTACCCATGATTAGGTACAAAGTACTCATGATAGGTATTAAGTACTCATGATAGGTTCGAGGTAGTTATGAGTAAGTTTATGTATTTAACAGACGCTTTTGTCCAAAGCAACTTACAAGTGATAATCGGCATGTTGCCCTTGAGGCTAACAACAAGTAGGTACTAAGTACTCATGAGTAGGTACTAAGTACTCATGAGTAGGTACTAAGTACACATGATAGGTACTAAGTACTTATGAGTAGGTACCAGGTACCAATGATAGGTACCAGAAACTCATGATAAGTACCAGGTACTCATGAGTAGGTACTAAGTACTCATGATATCTACTAAGTACTCATGAGTAGGTACTAAGTACTCATGATAGGTACTAAGTACTTATGAGTAGGTACTAAGTACTCATGATATGTATTAAGTACTCATGATAGGTTCGAGGTAGTTATGAGTATGTTTATGTATTTAACAGACGCTTTTGTCCAAAGAGACTGTTACGACTGGTGATGGTATGGGTGAAGGACGTCGTAACATAAAAGGCGCGGGGTCAGGATTTTAAAAGCAAACAGTTTTATAACAAATAAATGACCAAACTCATGCAAAGTTACTAGGCCAGTTAAATACAAGAACTAAAGGGGACCTCCTAAATAGGGAAAAACAAGAACCTGAGGGAACACGCAAGCTGGAGCTCAGCTCCACTAATATACTAAACCAATAAGTCAAAGTAAACTCACCAATTCTGCTATTCCCCTTTTTGGGTTAAAATAGAAAGTAAACTGATTAAGTCCAGACCAACTAAGGGCGTGCACAGGGCTGTTAAGGTAATGGAAACAAAACAGTAATAATTACTGAATCAAAGCGCTTTTGAGCCAACACCCCAAAAGCAATACTTATGCTCCACTGAGCACACACAACCAACAGGTTAACTTAACCTCTACCAAGGCTCCACTGAGCAAACACAGGAAGAAGGTTCAAACTAACCAATTTCCTACCTCTATTGAGCACACACTCCAAAAGTTCCACAGAACTCAGAATAAAACCAAACTCAATGAAATTACATAGGATCAAAATGATAGGTACCAGATACTCATGAGTAGGTACTAAGTACTCATGAGTAGGTACTGAGTACTCATGATAGATACTAAGTACTTATGAGTAGGTACTGAGTACTCATGATAGATACTAAGTACTTATGAGTAGGTACTAAATACTCATGATATGTATTAAGTACTCATGATAGGTTCGAGGTAGTTATGAGTAAGTTTATGTATTTAACAGACGCTTTTGTCCAAAGCGACTTACAAGTGATAATCGGCATGTTGCCCTTGAGGCTAACAACGAGTAGGTACTAAGAACTCATGAGTAGGTACCAGGTACTCATGAGAAGGTACTAGGTACCTATGAGTAACTTCCAGGTATTCATCATGGGTACCAGGTACTTATGAGTAGGTACAGGTACTGTGATGGCTACCAGCCTGGCCGTTGGGATGCAGGAGCCAGGATCACCCAGCCCCGGTGATCAGCCTGACACCGCCCCTCCTCCTCCTCTCTTCCAGGCTGAGGAGCACAGCTGAGCTGAATCCTGCTGATAATCCACACCTGGGATAAAAAGGCTGTGCCTTCAGCAGTCTGGGAGGCAGCAGTCTAGGGGTTCTGCTGTCCTCCAGCCCTTGTGCTTTGTTTTAAACCCCTTTTGTGTATTTTAGAAGATCTATGTATTCTTTTTGAGGTTAACATCGTAGTTTACTGACTTTGGGATTTTAAAACACTCAGTGTTTTCGTAGTACGTCAGTTTTTATTGTTGCCCACTCCTTCACATTTTAACACCTCCTGTCGGGGACGTAACAGGTGCTTATGAGTAGGTACGAAGTTCTCATGAGTAGGTACTAAGTACTTATGAGTAGGTATCAGGTACTCATGATAGGTACTAAGCACTTATGAGTAGGTACCAGGAATTCATGATTATGTACTAGGTACTTATGAGTAGGTAACAGGTATTCATGACGAGTACCAGGTACTCATGAGTAGGTACTAAGAACCTATGAGTAGGTAACAGGTACTCATGATATGTATTAAGTACTTATGAGTAGGTACCAGGTATTCATGATTAGGTACTAGGTACTAATGAGTTGGTACCAGGTATTTATGATAGACACTAGGTACTTATGAGTAGGTACCAGGTATTCATGATAGGTACAAGGTACTTATGAGTAGGTACCAGGTATTCATGATAGGTACTAGGTACTTATGAGTAGGTACCAGGAATTCATGATTATGTACTAGGTACTTATGAGTAGGTAACAGGTATTCATGACGAGTACCAGGTACTCATGAGTAGGTACTAAGAACCTATGAGTAGGTAACAGGTACTCATGATATGTATTAAGTACTTATGAGTAGGTACCAGGTATTCATGATTAGGTACTAGGTACTAATGAGTTGGTACCAGGTATTTATGATAGACACTAGGTACTTATGAGTAGGTACCAGGTATTCGTGATAGGTACAAGGTACTTATGAGTAGGTACCAGGTATTCATGATAGGTACTAGGTACTTATGAGTAGGTACCAGGTATTCATGATAGGTACTAGGTACTTATGAGTAGGTACCAGATATTCATGATACATAGGTACTAGGCAGTGTTGGGAGTAACGCCGTTTAAGTATAACGGCATTTCTAACGGCGATCTTTTATAGGTAACGGAATAATCTAATTAATTACTTTTCCCGTCGTTACAGCGCCGTTACCGTCACTGGGGACGGAAGGTTGTGCGTTACTTTGTGCTTGTCGAACGTGGAGCAGCAGTGTGAGGCTTTCTGACCGCCACACTTCAGCTGCAGCCAGGGAGAGAGAGGTGTCGGTAACGCACTTACAAACACCATGATGATTGCTGCAGCAGCGAATCTGCGGGTCTGCAGCCGTGCCCTTCTTGGCGTGACAGCGGGACGTCCCGCAGGTCCGCTCACCTGTTCACCACTCAGACGTCCTGATCTTCTACCTTCCTAGATCATCTAGCTGTAACCTGCTTCTGATCATGTCTTTAGTCCCGCTGTAACACTGATGCATCAGTCTCAGACGTCATGGAGCTCAGGTGTCATCAGAACTACCTGTGTGTGTTCTCCACCCAGCTTCAGCTCTTCTGTGGTTGGGTCTGACCCATGTTAGTAAATGTAAGTCCTCCATCAGGCTTGTGCCTCTTCTAGTGTCATTTTAAAGGATTTTATTTATTTATTTAACCGTTACTAGATTAGCAGCAACAGAAATGCTGCTAAAACACACAATTATGTGAAGCTGGAAAAATTAGAATACTGTGCAAAATTACATTTATTTCAGTAATTTAACTAGACTGAGAGACCATCTAAAGGCTCGGGAACCTTTACAGGTGTTTCTATTTGCAATTTTAAATGTTAGCTGATTGGGGTCTTGTTAAATATCACACAGTGACCTTTTAATAGTCTAGATTAGTGTAATGTTCCTATTAGTAGTTCCTCCTGTTAAGTGATTATTTATTTAAATTATTCAGGTTAATAAAAAACATTTGGACATTCTATTATGTTCCAGTCATCAGTCATTTATATTTTACTATTGTAGTAATTCTTGCATTCTTTAATGAAAAAAGTAACTAAGTAGTTATTTTTATTGGTAATTAGTTACTTTTATGATCTTGTAACTTAGTTAGTAACTGAGTTACTTTTTTGACAAAGTAATCAGTAACTATAACTAATTACTTTTTTAAAGTAACGTTCCCAACACTGGTACTAGGTACTTATGAGTAGGTAGTTACCAGGTATTCATGATAGGTACTAGGTACTTATGAGTAGGTAGTTACCAGGTATTCATGATAGGTACTAGGTACTTATGAGTAGGTACCAGGTATTCATGATGGATACCAGGTACTCATGAGTAGGTACTAGGTACTCTTGATAGGTACCAGGTTCTCGTGATTAGGTACTAGGTACTTATGAGTAGGTACCAGGTATTCATGATAGGTACTAGGTACTTATGAATGGGTACCAGGTATTCATGATAGGTACTAGGTACTTATGAATGGGTACCAGGTATTCATGATAGGTAATAGGTACTTATGAGTAAGTAGCAGGTATTCATGATAGGTACTAGGTACTTATGAATGGGTACCAGGTACTCGTGATAGGTACTCCTGGGAATTCTTCGTTCACTGGGAGGAGACTAAAAATCCCTGGAGTTAATCTTTGATCTGGGAACTCCTGGAGAGGGTCTCTGGGAGAGGGAGGTCCGGGTGTGAATGGATGGACAGACAGGATCGTGCAGCTTTATTCCTGCAGGGGTGTCTGGACATTTCTGCAGGATTAATCCTGTAAAGTGAAATAAATGCTGGTTTAAAGGTTTATAAAATCATCTGCTGAGATTCCAGTAAAACTGTGTTAATTCCCTGGAAATAATCCTAACCCTGGAATCCACGTGTGAGTTAGATGTTCTGATCATGTCTGATCCATCAGGTTTACAACAGAAACCCCGGGTTTCCTCTGGTGAAGACTTTACTTCAGAAAGTGTATTTATTCTTGTGCCCGTGCTTCTAAAGTTCAATCTGATTTTTGTGACTTTTATTTGAACAGGTGATGAGTCGAGTCCAGAGACGCTCAGGATCGTTCTGATCGGGAAGACCGGCTCTGGGAAGAGCTCCTCGGGAAACACCATCCTGGGAAGAAAAGAGTTTCAGGCCAAACCAAGTCAAAAATCCGTCACAAAGGAATGCTTCAAGGCACAGAGCGAAGTCGACGGTCGTCCGGTTTCCGTGGTCGACACTCCCGGTTTGTTCGACAACAGCTTATCCCACGAAAAGCTGCTGCAACGGACCGAAGCTGCCATTCAGAAGAAGGTGCAGGAGATCCTGAAAGAGAGAGAGGAAGAGATGAACAACAGGATGGAAGAACTGGAAAAAAAACATCAGGCAGAAAAAAGAGTCATGATGGAAAAACTAGAAGAAGAGCGAGCTGAGATGGAGCAGGAGAGGAAGCAACTCCAGCAAATGGAGGAAATCCTCAAAAAGGAACAAGAGCAGCAACAAAAAGAACAAGGAATCAGAGAGGAAGAGGAAAGACGAAGACGACAGGAGAAAGAACGACAGCAGCTGAAGTGGTTAGAAGAACAATTATTTATTATTTATTATTTATTATTTATTATTATTATTATTATTATTATTATTGTTGTTGTTGTTGTTATTGTTATTATTATTTAGATCTAGTGTGTTTTTCCAGGGATCTCCTGTTGAGCTTGTCTGATGACATCATGGCTGCTGCAGCCCATCCAGGTGAGTAACATCAGGTAGATAAACACCTGCTTATCTGGTTCAGGTCAAAGGTCAAAATCTCCTCTTTAATAAAACCAAATATTCTTCAGCTTCAGAACCTCATATTGTCCAGCGGGAGGCGCTACATAACCAGAAACCGCCTAAATCAGCTCATCGTCAGTTCATTGTTGTGTTTAATACATTTTTAGGATTCTTCATTGTTGCAACAGCTTACATGTGTTTCATTTAGAAGTGTGCTGTTATGTTTGGTTTGAAATATGATAATGTAATGTGATTTATGCAGTAATTTCTTTACTTCTGTACATAAACAGGAGTTTTTATAACTTTATTATGATGATAAATAATCTTTCAGTCAGAAAATCATGTTAATAGTTTGTTGTTTGGGTTTGAAATATTAAAAATGTAAATGTTTTAAGTCATGGTGTGAATAAGTGTTGGACTTATGATTTGATAAAATAACAAACTTATTAATTAATGTATTAATATATTAATATTAATATATTATATTATATCATATTACATTACATTACATTATATCATATTACATTACATTATATTACATTATAATACATTATAATACATTACATTACATTATATTACAGTACATTACATTACATTACATTATATTACAGTACATTACGTTATGTTATAGTATGTTACATTATTATGGGGAGAAAAAATCTCAAAAGATGTGTGTGTGTGTCTAAATTTGTGTGTGTGCAACTCTTGATTTGTAACTTGTGTTTACATTTTCATGTGTAACTTCAGCGCCTACACATACAAATCATTGAATACACACACACACACACACACACACACACACACACACACACACACACACACACACACACACACACACACACACACACACACACAAATCACCTGGTACACACGGACAAAACTACATTACACACAGATCAGTTTACAAGTACAAAAATCCTTTTGAGACTCTTTTCACACCTGACTGATTTGTGTGTACATGGTGCGTTTGAATTCTGGGTGGAAGCTGGGAAATTTGAATTTCTTTTGGAATTAGTCTAAATTTGTGAGAACGGGGCAAATATGTTTTTCTGTGGAAAAATAGAGTATCTCAGGATCCTGTAGTTATATGAGATAGACCTACATTTAATTTTTAATCATCTAAAATTGTTTATTTAGACATATATGTGTTTGTGAGCCATGAAAACACAGTGAAAGGGTTATAAAAAATGACTAATAAATGGCAGAGTGGTTCTCTGACTGGAAAACAGGAGGGTTCAAAAGGAGAGGAGGCACGACACACACACACACACACACACACACACACACACACACACACACACACACACACACACACACACACACACACACACACACACACACACACACACACACACACACACACACACACACACACACACACACACACACACACACACACACACACACACAGATCTTTTGAGACTTTTTTCTCCCCATACATTATATTGTAAACATTATAAAACTAAATGTTGTCAGTCACCACTGAGATAATCTACCAGTTTAAGAGGGATGTGATCTCTACAGGGCTTAGTTTAATGTAGCTGATATTCTTTAAATAGTTAACGATTAGCCTTAGTTAGAGGTTTAATGTCTGTGTTTGATCATCTCTGCAGAGACAGAATGTCTGCAACCACTGAAAACGTCCAAGAGCTTCGAGCTCTTACCCCCAGACAGTAAGTGTTATGTTAACATCAATTCTTCTGTCTTTTAAAAAGATGAAATTAGAATTTCAACACACCAAAGATGTTTAAAGATCAATTCTTCTGGTTTTATATTTTTATTTTTGTAAATGTTTTCATGTTCTTTGTTTGAATGTTGAATCTTTTCAGTATTCATGTTTTGTTTTCTTGCAGCTCTTTAATCTTGATATTTTACTCGCCTCTTTGCTGCTGTGACACCATCATTTCCTCACTGAGGGACAATAAAGGGCTATTCTATTCTATTCTATTCTATTCTATTCTATTCTAATGTGTGTCAGGGTAGTTGTGTCTATACTGTAGCAGCTTATTATCAACAGGTGAGTTCTGGAGTCCATGACTTGGCATTAATTAATTAATTAATCAATTAATTAATTACTATTAATAAGAACCAAACTGGGTCAGAATCCTTCATTCTGATTTCCGACCCTAACGATGTCTGTGTGTCCTCATCAGACTGATTACGTGTTTCCATGGCAACAAGAACATTTTTAAACGTTCCAATATTTCCTTTAAAGAATTCCTGTTTTCTTTTCAAAACCACATTTCAAGCACATAAACTGAGACTTCAGCAAAGACGCGTCTCATCGGTTTCTCCGTCGTCTGGTTTTGTTTTTGATGTTGAATCATCTGAAACAGTCTGGACTCCTTAAGGAAGTCTAGTTCTGAGGAGAAGAAGAGTTTTCTAACCGGGTTTATGATGAAAACACTTATCTGTCTTTACTTTTTTACTTTTGTCAGTGTCTGAGCACAGGATGGAGGGAGCAGGATCAACAACCATGAAGTCAAAACCCAGACGTCATCTAAACCTGGTCCTGTGTGGGAGGAGAGGAGCCGGGAAGACCTCAGCAGCCAAGGTCATCTTAGGTCAGACGGAGCTTCAGTGGGTCTCCAGCTCCTCAGAGTGTGTTAGGAACCAGGGAGAGGTGTGTAGACGGTGGCTTTCTCTGGTGGAGCTGCCTGCCTTGTATGGAAAAGCTCCGCAGGAAGTGATGGAGGAGTCATTCAGGTGTATCTCCCTCTGTGATCCTGAGGGTGTCCATGCCTTCCTCCTGGTCCTGCCTGTGGGTCCCCTCACTGATGAAGACAAGGGAGAGTTACAGACCATCCAGGACACATTCAGCTCTGGAGTGGACGACTTCACCATGATTCTGTTCACCGTGGACTCAGATCCCACAGCTCCAGCTGTTGTTGAGTCTGTAGAAAGAGACAGAGACATCCAGGAGCTCCTTGAGAGCTGTGGAGGAAGATCTGTTGTTCTCAACATCAGGAACCAGCAGCAGGTCCCAGATCTGTTGGAGAAGGTAGAAACGATGAGTGCCGAAGGGCCCAGATGTTTCTCAACCCGAATCTTCTCCAGAGCTTTCTCTGAGAAAGTTTCTAAACTTCTGGCTGATCTGCAGGCTGAGAGGCAGAAGAACGAGGCAGGAGATGTTCAGAGAGAACATCTGCTGAAGGAGCTACAGAGAGAGAGAGAAAAGAGAGGGAGGAAGCGGAGGAAAACCTAAAGGAAAAACACAAAGAAACTCTGAAGACTCTAAAGGCCCAATTTGAACATGAAAGAAAAGAGAAAATCCAAAAGCTGAAAGAAAAAGATGAAACCATGGAGAAGGAGCGAGTGAACAGGAAGAGAGAACGAGACGAAGAAGAAAAGAAACGTAAAAAACAGGAAGCTCAGAGACTCGAGTGGAAACTAAAACTGGAAGCTGCAGAGAGAAGATCCCAGCTGGAAAAAGAGCGGAAGGAGAACACCGAGAAGAAGCTGGAGCAGCTGAGACGGGAGGTGAAGAGAGACCGAGATGTCTGGGAAAAGGAGAAGAATCAGATCTGGGAGCAAAGATACCAGGACCTAAAGCAGAACCTGGAGGAGACCAAGAGGAGCAGGGATGAGGAGAAGAGCAGGAGCACAAGACTCCAGGAGGAGCTTTATCAGAAGAGAAGGAAGTGGAGTTATGCTTGGTTTGCTTTGTTGTTCTTGGTGATATTTGTTCTGGTTTATGTTTATCAGAGTCTGCCTCAGAGGGAGCTGTAGATGAACACATGAATGTTCTCAGGAGGATTCACCTTCAGTAGAACAGGTCGTCAGTGAGCTCATGACATATATGTGGAAGGTGATGTGGTGTCTGAGCTAGGATTGCTGTAAAAAACAGTCAGATATAATAACAGTGCTTTAAAATGATTGTTTATTAAATAAAAGCAACAACAATCTGTACTCTCAGCACGCTGCCATCTTAGATTAACTGAGCAGGGAGTGAGGTGGTGGGGGCTCCAAGCCTATATTTGCCTTGGTCCCCAAATGCCTTGATACGGCCCTGGATGTGGGACTGACTTCTGGGGTGATCTGATTCTATCACATGTATAAATATTAAATGCTTATTTATTGCTTTTCACTGGTAAAAATGTGTATCAGGGATAAATCTACCTACTTCTTTTCAAGCACTTTTTGTTTTCTTGATATTTGAATAATTTCCGGCCCTTTCTCTCTCTAACCTTCCTGCATGCTGCATGTTTTCTCCGTCTTCCAGAAAAACTGTTTCCTAGATTTCCTACTTTCTAACTAATCAGACAAAGGGATCTACCAAACTAAAAAAAAAAAAACCTTAATCTGCGCTGCGCTCCAGCAGCAATGAGTTGAAATCACCGCGGCACAGATTATGAACTCAGCTGAAAAGTACATGAAGTACCAGAGAATATGGGCGGATATAAACGATCACAAATGAATGACTTTGTTTTGGTGGAGCGATTTTGTGAACAGCAGCCGCGTGCAGGACACAGCTGGAGTATTTGAGCCGTTACCGCTGCGTCCTCTCTGCTCATAGAATGCCCGCAAAGCTGAGTCCATAAATGATGTCATATGTGGATACTGGATCTTTTTTCAGGCTTTCTATTCGAATTTTTAGGAAACCCACATCTTAATTCTGGGCTTAAATATTGATTGTAATTACCGCGTTACTGTTGTACCAGGTAAATATTACCATTTTCCTTCCCTGTAATGCCTTATATTACCACATTATAGCAAAAAGCATCGCATTACAGTAATTACTTTTTTACTGCTTTACTCCCAACACTGCTGGTGAAGCCAAGTAAGGGGCAACTATACACACCTTGTAGATCTCCAGTTAAATACATGGCCTTCCAGAGTCCTGGACCCCCATGAGGAGCAATGAGTGGTGTCAGAGCATGAGGTGTAACAAATCAAAAATGTTCGAGGGTGGGGGTGATGCAAAAGAGAACTACCGGATCAAAGGTACATTGTGTAAACAAATATGTTTATTTAGGTCAAAGGTCAGGTTTCATGCTTCAGGAGCAACAGTGACCAACTTTCAGACCACCAGAGAACATTCCTGTTCCCGCTAGGAGGTTTAACATGTTTCAGTGAACCCATCCAGGAGCACAACACCTCTGGAACCACAGGTCTGGATTCTTCTGACCTGAAATGTTGGTCAAATTTTGCAGATTCATCTTGTATGATGAGTGTTTCAGTCTGTTCACACAAGAGGAAGCAACACTCCTCTGGGGCAGAGGGGATGGGGCAGCTTAGAAGCACTTGCGGTGGACGATGGCGGGGCCGGACTCGTCGTACTCCTGTTTGCTGATCCACATCTGCTGGAAGGTGGAGAGGGAGGCCAGGATGGAGCCACCGATCCAGACGGAGTACTTCCTCTCGGGGGGAGCAATGATCTGGGAGAGAGAAAGTTTTAGTTAAGATAACAAATTCAGAGTTTAGCTTCCAATTCATGCCGTCACAAAAGCCCAAGTGCAGTGCATTATGGGAATTTTAATCTTTAAATAAAACTACACAAGTTTGATTTTTAGCTTCGAGATCTTAAGAAACTTTTGGTTCACTTCAAACTCCTGATTCTGATTTTTACAGCTTCTAGATCCGAGATGCAGGTCGAGAAGTCTTCCAGGTGTGCTGAAGGCCAAAAGCTGAACAGGTAGCATGGAGGGTCAGTAAAGCTTCTCCAATGTAGAGGTCAAGTTACCTTGATCTTCATGGTGGGAGGGGCCAGGGCGGTGATCTCCTTCTGCATGCGGTCAGCGATTCCAGGGTACATGGTGGTTCCACCGGACAGAACCGTGTTGGCGTACAGGTCCTTACGGATGTCCACGTCACACTTCATGATGCTGTTGTAGGTGGTCTCGTGGATCCCAGCAGACTCCATACCTGAGGGGGACAAACAGTTCCTTAAGCTTTAAACGCCAAACAGGAACCCGAACCCAGGTAGTTCGGTCTGAAGTTTCAGAATAAAAGCTTAGGTTCTTTTACACACCGATGAAGGAAGGCTGGAAGAGCGCCTCCGGGCAGCGGAACCTCTCGTTGCCGATGGTGATGACCTGTCCATCAGGAAGCTCGTAGCTCTTCTCCAGGGAGGAAGAGGAGGCTGCGGTCTGCATCTCCTGCTCAAAGTCTAGAGCCACGTAGCAGAGCTTCTCCTTGATGTCACGGACAATCTCACGCTCAGCTGGAAGCCAAGAGGAGATGTTAACTCTAGAACTCTGGTCTGAACCGGATTCAGGAGAAGGTTTTTCCTACCAGTGGTGGTGAAGCTGTAGCCTCTCTCAGTCAGGATCTTCATCAGGTAGTCCGTCAGATCTCTGCCAGCCAGGTCCAGACGGAGGATGGCGTGAGGCAGAGCGTAGCCCTCGTAGATGGGGACAGTATGGCTGACACCATCTCCAGAGTCCATCACGATACCTGCAGGTCAGATCAACCAAAACTCAGCGTCAGTACCAGATGTTAGGAACCAGGGTCAGATCAGAGCTTCTGCATGTCCACCAACCTGTGGTTCGTCCAGAAGCATACAGAGATAGCACAGCCTGGATGGCCACGTACATGGCAGGTGTGTTGAAGGTCTCAAACATGATCTGGACCAGAAGGAGAACGGTTTAATGGTTCGGAAGATCAAAGTAAGCTTCAGGGATCTGGACTTTCCTGAACTCACCTGGGTCATCTTCTCCCGGTTAGCTTTGGGGTTGAGAGGAGCCTCTGTCAGGAGGACAGGATGCTCCTCAGGAGCCACACGGAGCTCGTTGTAGAAGGTATGATGCCAGATCTTAAAGCAAAAAGAGACAAGTTTTTGTCAGAGTGCCAGAAATTGGGGCCATTTAAGCATAAAAGCATCTTCAATCCCAGAAGTTAAAGTTTAAAATCAGTCTGATCTTCAAATGTCAACCAAAACTGCAGGTTAAAGCCTTTAATGGACCTTCAGGCTCTGAAGGTCCGTTTTACCTTCTCCATGTCATCCCAGTTGGTGACGATGCCGTGCTCGATGGGGTACTTCAGGGTCAGGATGCCTCTTTTACTCTGGGCCTCGTCTCCTACGTAGCTGTCCTTCTGCCCCATGCCCACCATCACACCCTGCACAGAGACACCTTCAGTCACAACTCCCCCATCACCACCCTGACCACCAACGTGCACGGTGAAGGTCGCACCTGGTGCCTGGGACGGCCCACGATGGAGGGGAAGACGGCACGAGGAGCATCGTCTCCAGCAAACCCGGCCTTGCACATACCAGAACCGTTGTCAACCACGAGGGCGGAGATGTCGTCATCCATGTCTGAACAAATATTTGATCGGGTTTAAGATAATTTAACTTCCTGGAGCTTCTGCACCACACCCACGCCTGGGTGTGACCGGAGCAAGACTCCGGCTTTGGTGTGAAAGTATCTAAACATTTCTGTAGAAGAACTGCAGCAAGATCACAGAATATAGAGGAACTGTACTTCCTTCCATCCAAGTAAAATGAAAATCCCGAGATGCTCTTTAACACCCCCCCCCCCACCCCCCAAAAAAAGAAAATAAAAAACATCTTTAGTGTTTCAACTTTATATTAAAAAAATCCAAGTTTCTCCACAATAAACCAAAAAACTAAGTTTCACTTTGTGATTAAATCTCTAAACAATAAACATCCGCTTTAAATCCACCATAAAAAAAAGCATCTCCTACCTGTTCAGGTGAGTCACGGGTGTGTCTGTCGGTGGCGTCTTCCCGGTACCGTTCTGGCCCAGCTGTGCTTCGTTACTGCAGCATCAGGAAACAAGCAGCACCGGCTTTATGAGCGCTGGCGGGACAGCAGCGTTGTCCATAAAAGGTAAGGTTCCCGCAGCTCGCGCTCTGATTGGTCCAGGTGAGGAGGATGCGCGGAGATTGCTCAGCTCGCCTCCTGATTGGCTGCAGAAAGTGTCAATCAAGACGAGCCTTGACGTCTCCATCAGAAAACAAAATAAGGAGATTTAACTGAACCGTTTCTGATTGGCTGATGATTAAAATGATTGTTTGTGGAAAATAAATTAATGTTTTAATAAACAAAGGCTAAATAAAAGTGAATAATTAGATAAATGAACTAAGGAAGACCAAAGCAGTGGAGTCAGAAAAGTCTGAGTTTCTGTTTGAATCTGAGTTTTACTGAGTAAATATTAATGTTTATGAAGAGTGTCTGATGATCAGAGGGAATAAACTCATGTTTGGGTCAGAAAATCTAAAGTTTGGAATCTTTTATGTCAGAAAATAAAAACTAAAAAAAAACAAGTCAGGAGTCTAAACTTCATCCAGTAAACAAAACATGTCCTGAACTTCCATAACACTCCGAGCTCCGTCTCAGAGGGCGTGGCTCCTCCGGTCTGAGGCCCTGCAGGTTTTTGCCTGTCAGGTGTGTCCAGGTGAGCCTCGTGGGACCTCCTGGGGCCAAACCCACAGCTTCCAGAACTCAACCTGCAGGACTTCTGGGAGGGACCTGGGCCTGCCTTCCAGATTTCCAATCACACCTTTACAGGTGTGGCTCCGCCCACTCTGCATCAGACTGAATCTTCTCCCACCAGTCCTTGTAAGGACTAAAGTGAAGTTCATGCAAGCTGCAGACAGGAAGCTTCTGCTGCTCTTCATGTTTCCACACCTGAAACCTGCAGAAGTTTTACTCAAGAACAGCAAAAATAATCATTTCAAATAAAAGAGAAAACCATCAGTTTGGTGTTAAAACCAGCATGTTTGAATCTGTGACGGTAACATCCTACTGAAACCTGATTGGACGAATCCTTTATTCTTCTTCACCTGCTGAGTGTTCACCTGAACATGTGTAACTTCTGCTTTCCTTATATGGGCGTAAAGCGGTGTCCTGCTGCAGAGCTTCTTCCTCTTCAGCCTCGCAAACGTAAAGTTTCACTTCTTTAAACGATGAACACATGAACCTTTGATTTCAGAATCATGTGTTTCACACCAACAACACGAGTTTCACATCAGTGTTTTGCGGGTTTACTCGCAACCATCAGACCAGAGGAGCTCTGCAGGGTCAGAAATGAACCTGCAGCTCATAAAAGCAGGATTCTGTTCATCTGGAACATTCTCCCAGTGTAATGAAAACCCGAGTTGCTTTATTAAATCAGGTTTATTTTCTCCACCTGAATCCTGAAAGGTGACTTTTGAGGGTGTTTTAGTTGAACTCTTGATTTACTGAGAAACTCAGATGAAGACTTTTGTTTCCAGCTCAGAAGAAACCGGGATTTTCTCCTGGTCTTGTTTTTCTGCCGAGAGGCGACGACACAGCTTCACCTCCACCTCAAGACTCAGAACTCTGACCTGAGATCAGCTCTCCGCCGTCGTGTTCAATCCACATCGTCCACATTCTCAGGCTGGTTCAGGCCTGCCGGGAAGGAGTGTCAGTCTGCATCGCTCGCACACACACACACACACACACACACACACACACACACACACACACACACACACACACACACACACACACACACACACACACACACACACACACACACACACACACACACACACCAAAAAAGGTGAGATGACAACAGCAGCTTCACAGATTGGTTGATCTTTATGACGTGGATCCAGAACTCGTGTGAACTAAAATAAAGAACAGCTTTTATGAACGGCTCGAGTTCTGACTTGTAACCTGCAGAGACAAGAAATCGCGTCGGTTTGGTTCTGGCATGCAGATGCGACCCGGTGAGCGGCGGTGATTGAATTCAGGTTCTGAGTCTTTATTAAAATCGTCAGATTCGTTTTTCATGCTGGTGAGAAAAGCTGCAGCGTCTGTGTCTGACGGCGTTTTCCGAGCGGACCGAGACAGGATGTACGGTTCTCAATCATCTGGGTTTAGATCAAAGACGATCTTTGGCATTACAACTAAATAAATAAATCATCAGTTTCAGATCCTCCCAACCCCTCAGCCTTCAGCCTGAGAAAGCACAGGGCGACAGTGGAGAGCAATAACTGATCTTTACCAGGAAGTAGCCTGCAACAGAACTAGAACAGGTTCTACGCTGGGTAGAACCTTTAGATACGGGCTCAATCAGATTAGTGGGTCCAAACCAGAACCGACCCACATCCTCTGTCCGGGACTTCCTGGTTCTTCAGCTCATCTACAGCACGAAGCTGTAAATAACCCAGCTCCAACATCATGGTGTCGGCCCTCCATCAACCTGCTCCCAGTTAACGTGTCGTTTCTTCAACTGGTCTGTTTGCGTTTTTCATTCCAGTAATGAAAAGTTACAGGAGGAGGTGTTTTAGAACGGCTTAGAGGACACGCGGAGAGGCTGGGCCTCCTGGCCTGTGGTCTCTCACTTGGTCTGGCCGAATGTTCCGCCGTGGCTGTTACCGGACCCGGAGGTGGACCTGACTTTCTTGGGTCGAGACAAGGGGAATGGGCTGGCAGAGGAGGTTGCCTGTTTGGGATCTGGATGGGCTCGTGTTTGCTGCTGTTTACTGGTGGCTCCAGGGACCCAGAGAGCGGCAGGGCAGCGGTGGGGTTGGTGGTTCCTAGTCACGCTCTGTGTGTTGTTCCTGTTTCCTGATCCACTTTATCTCTAAATCTGTTACCCTGCAGGTGGGCGTATCTGGAGAGCGGGTCCAGGTGACCTGGATCTGTAATCAGCCACCAGGAGGATTTAAGGAACCGGCAGACACAACTCAGCGCCGGATGATCACTCACACTCAGGGGTGGACTGGCCTATCTGGCATTCTGGCGCTGTCCCGGTGGGCCGCTTGCCCAGCTTGGGCCGACACTACTCCACAGCTGGTGATCTGCAGAACATTAGCTACATGGCAACCTGAAGCTAACAGAGTTTTTCCAGGCGTTTTTAGCGAGAAAAACGCGGTAGAGCGATGACGTAGGAGTTGTTTTACCGCGTTAGCATGTAGCTAATGTCCCGCTGATCTATTCCTGTGGAGAATGAGCTGATCTTGGGGGTCAGGGCTCCCGGTCGCAGCGGTCTGGCACTGCTTGTAAATTAACAGTCCCAGTCCCTACTAGATTTCACATTCGGCCTAGAGTCGAGTCCGCGGGCGGCAACACCCCCCACCCCCACCGCTCTCCCAAGTGGGAGGGCCGACGATTCGTAAAACTGCCAGGGCCAAATTTTGGCCCCAGTCCACCCCTGCTCACACTGGGTAGTTCGCGTCACACTTGGCTACGTCAACAATATTTTATGATTGAGATTCATTCCAAGCTCAAGACTTCATGTTATGATGTCCCCGCTAAAACCTAGACTGTACTACGACCAAGGAAACTCAAAGATCAAGATTTTGTTGCTGTGACCTAGCACTCCTCTTACCTGGCTCTCCTCACTCTCCATCTCTCAGGTTACCACGACCATCTCCACTCCAACAGTACTTCCTGGATTCCTGCCCGGCTCACGTTCGCCTTCCTCCTCCCGGCCGCCCGCTCTCCGCCGTCCACCTGACACCCCTGGAACCGCAATCCCTTCCCCAAACCACAAATCTGAATTCTTGCCTGAACCTTCCCACTGGACACCACACCGACCAGGACCTACCTCGCCAAGCCTCAACCTCTCTTCTGATCATGTAAGCAAACACCTCTGCCCATCACCTGTTCTCCCCTTGATCCTGACTCTCCCTTGTCCTCCTAGATAGCCAGGATATTCCTGCTCCCTTCAAACAGCGCTTTTAGTTTCCCGTTAAAATAAATAATTATTTAACTTAGCCTGGTTTTCCGCCTCTTGATTCTGCATGTCGTGGGTCAAGAAATGACCCCAAGTCATGACATTCCTAGCTACATGAATTATGAGTTTGGTTGTCGACTCCGTGACATAGTTCCGTATTTACAACAGAGCTGGTGGCTGTTTTGTGCTCTTTATGTTGGATGGAGGATCGTGGGCCAGCGCGGGCGGTCGTCTGCTCTGACTCGGCGGCAGCATTGAACACGGGATCCAGGCCTGACGTGCTCGAAGCTGGGAAACATGAATTTTACACAGTATGGTGCAGGGGCGTGTCCAGGGAGTGGCCTGGGGTAGCACATGCCACCCTTAGAATCTGACTGGCCACCCCAGGTGCCACCCCACTAAGTTCCAGTTCAAATTGACTTTACATTGTCGACAAAAGGCTTGGGATGTAAACTCCAAAATGGTGTGTGGTAGCACGCACCTTTCACCTTGTTTTCTAGCCCAGGCCTACAGAACATTTCTGTAGTATTTTTTTCATATTCACATAAATAGTATTTAGAGTCCCACTCAACTCCAGTTGGTGGCAGTAATGCAACAAGAAGTGACTTGCTAACCACCACAAAACTAGAAGATGAAGAGAAAAAATGGTGATTGTGCAATGTGAAACTCCAAAATTTAAAAGAAAGTAAAAAAAATAAAATAATCGATTTGTGTAAATACATAAATAAGCATAACCATTGGTGCCACCCATGCATAAACAAGTGCCCCACATGGGCCACCCCATTTTAAAAGTCCTGGACACGGCTCTGGTATGGTGTGATTTATACACCTGATGGACATTTTGTCATGTCTGACGCATATAAAGTAAATAAAAACAAAATTCAATCAAAACAAGCATAAACACAAATGAAAGCTAAACAGCGAACTCAGCATGTGTAGAAAACAGCGTGAGGACCTCTGTCCACCCGGAGAACGAGAAGCTGGTTCTGCTGCAGAATAACTGTAGCCAGCGAACTGCGCCACCATGAGCATCTCAGACCAGCGGTTCTGTACTCATGGTGGACCTACGAGCTTCAAATACCACAGAAGTCAACTCCATCGGCAACCTGTCCGCACCGACTTCTCCGGTCCCTGGTTCGCGGGGAACCTTCGCCACAAGGGTTCGTAGATTCCGCACAACCGGCGTGGAACAGATTCATGAATAAAGTTTGTTAAACCATCAAATCAGACACTTAATCAGGTTTTGCTACGTAACATCTAAGCTTACATCCCATCATTTCATTCATCGTCTCAGTCGTCTTGCTTCAACCATCCTTCATCATCATTTGTTCTGTGTCATCTTTAGTTGTAGAAATACAGAATTAAATTTTCCTCTGCCTCAAATTATTACGGAGGTGTGGTTTCCCTGCAGCGTAGTTCATGAACTACCAAAAAGACCTGGTTTCATATTAAATGTCAACCTATCAATAATGTTGATAATATTTAAATGGAATATCACATCTTATTGATCATTCTTTCAAATCAATTAAATTCAAGTTTATTTATAAAGCGCCAAATCGCGACAAGAGTCGTCTCAAGGCACTTCACATAATAAAAATTCCAATCCAGGTCAGTTCATTAAGCCAATCAGAAATAATGTTTCCTATATAAGAAACCCAGCAAATTGCATCGAGTCACTGACTAGTGTCAGTGACTTTACAGCAATCCTCATACTAAGCAAGCATGCAGCGACAGTGGAGAGGAAAACTCCCTTTTAACAGGAAGAAACCTCCAGAGAATCTTGGCTCAGTATAAGCAGCCATCCTCCACGACTCACTGGGGATGGAGAAGACAGAACACACACACACACACACGCACGCACGCGCACACACACGCACACGTGCACACACACACACACACACACACACACACACACAGTAGTGTTTCTATAGTTATATTGTGATTTCTTAGTAAATATTCTATTTGGTGAGAGATAAACTTTATTGTATTTATCCTAGTGGATCTATAATTAAACGGGTAAACTAGTAGTAGCACATTCAACGTCAAAGAGAGTAAAAAGTTATTATCAGGAGAGGGAGAACGTTTAAGTGGTTAGCAGCAGTGTGCTAGACGATGGCCCCCTCCATGAGGCCACCACAGCTCAGCAGAGCGTCGTTGTAGCTTCTTCTGGGGAGAAAAACACTTAGAGAGAAAATAAAGTTAACAGCTGAAATAGCAGGAAATAATACAGTTAAAGAGCAGATTGTAGAAGAAAGCAGTAGAGTGTGAAAAGTGGTCAGTGTATCCTCCAGCAGTCTAAGCCTATAGCAGCATAACTACAGAGATAACTCTGGATAACCTAGCCTTTTAGATGGAGGCATGTTGGAGGCAGGGCAAGGGAGAGTCGTCTTTACCGACTGTACACTCCACCTCCCTCTACTCCCCCACTTGTCCAGATCTAGGCTAACATCAGATTTTAACCATAAGCCCAGTCTTAAAAGTAGACAAGGTGTCTGCCTCATGGACTAAATAAAACTGGGAGCTGGTTCCACAGGAGAGGAGCCTGATAACTAAAAGATCTGCCTCCCATCCTATTTTTAGATATTCTGGGAACCACCAGTAAACCTGCAGTCTGAGAGCGAAGTGCTCGGTTAGGAACATATGGATCAATCAGATCACTGATGTATGATGGAGCTTGATTATTAAGAGCTTTATATGTGAGAAGAAGGATCTTAAAATCTATTCTGAAATTAACAGGCAGCCAACCACTTACATCACGTTACATTAACTACTCTAGGGTCTCATATTTTATTAGTGTGGTGAAATAATCCAGTTTGAGATGAAACATTTTCTTTTTAATCTCAAACTTTAGAGGCTTCAGCACCCCCGCCCTCTCTGCTGGGGGTCTACCCCAGCAACCCAGACCCCGGTACGAAGTCAAAAAAGAACAAATGAGACGGTGATGCCAATGAATTGCCATTTTATTTATTGTCTTGAAAGCTTTATTAAACAGTGACAAGACGTGTCTGGTGTTACAAAGTCATGATTGAGCCCAAGCTGCTATGCAGCAGAAAAATGTAAAAAAATGAATAAAAACACAAACTTATGCACTGCCCGGGTTAGTATACAGTGGCTTTATACACATAACAACTATTTAAGCTGTTTTCCTGCTATTTGTCTTTTTATGTTTATAAAACCTAAAGTTTGGGATCCAGAATCAATCTCTTAAAACTAAAGTTCTTAAGCTTGAATGATGTTGGGAGTAAATGAACCGTCAGGTCACGTGTATTCATGTAATCCACACAGATGTGAAAGTGAATCGCTGCCATAATCTTTTATTTTGAAAATTACTGGAGGTTTTACATAGAAACTATGTGTGATTTCCTGCTTAACCTCGTGTTTCCTGTGGTAACTGATGCGTTCCAGAAGCAGCTAGTGGCTAAAATAGAACCGATCCTATCTTTAGTGACGAGTCGCTTCAGGGAAGAGCCTGAAAATGTCAGCGTGCCGCATTTTCAGGCTCTTCAGTTCCTCGTCGTATTTTTCCACCAGAGTGTTGTTGACTTTGGGGTATTTCTGTCTTGTCATTGAATTTTTCAGCCTGTTTTCTGGCCTCCTCTTCATATTTGTTTTTCGTTATCCCCATTTTTACTTTATAATTGTCCTCCAACTCTCGTCGTCGTCTCTCTTCTGATTTGGTCTTCCTCAAACTCTTTCTGAAGCTCTTTGAGTGTTTTTTCTTCCAGCTTTTTGTTCTTTTCAGCCTCACATCGTCTTTTGTCCCACCATTCTTGTCTTCCTTCTCCCACTCCTTCCTCTCTTTCTCCATTTCCTCTCTACCCTCCTCCAACTTTTTATCGAAGGTTTCTTTTTGTTCAGATTCTTGTTGGATTTTTTTTATTTCTAAAGCTTGACGTTTTTGCCCCCGCTCTTGTCTCTGAACGTCTTCGTCATTGTTTCTTATTTGGTCCCATGGATGTAATTTTGGGGGGCACAGGGGGGACATGTCCCCCCCCCACTTTCCCTAATGATACATGAATATGATGTGTCACGTGACACGTTACTTAACTCAAGACCGCCACAATGTTTACCCAATCAGTGTCGCTTATGATTTTGTCGGCCAATACAGTCGAAGAATATTCTTGCATGTAAATTTAAATAAAATCATATATTTTTAGCTGGCCAATGGGGGCCCCCGAACACACGTGGGTCCCTAGGCTTAAACCCTAAACCATATCAAGCCTGTGCATTAATCCGGGCCTGCATATGGTGTAAATATTATAAGTAGTCATGTTTGTGTGTATTTAACTTATAATAATTATAGCTCAGTTATATTTTTCTTACAGGTGGTTCGTTCCAATTAGGATGCTGTCATGTTTGTCATTGTGATGATGATGTGTGGGCGTGTTAGAAATCTGCACAGCAAACAAAAAAATAGAAGAAACTAGTCGGGGAGGTGTGTGTGTGTGTGTGTGTGTGTGTGTGTGTGTGTGTGTGTGTGTGTGTGTGTGTGTGTGTGTTTCATGAATAAACTATACAAAATAGACATTTGATTTATTTGAGGTTCTTTCAGATGACTTCTTCTGCAGCAGTATCCATGTAGGAACTCAGGACTTCCTTTAATCCTTCACAATAAGAGTCTCAATCATGGGCAGCAAAGACTTTCTTAAATTCTGATATGATTTTTCCAGATGAAATTTCGGAGTTTTCCCTGAGATGGATTAGCGTTCATAATAGCATAAATTCTGATGCCTGTTAGCAACGGAAACACACCCTCACATGTTTGTGGACGTCATGTATTATAAACATGTGCATATGGAGACATGACTGTAATAATCAGCTGTAGTTTTACTGTGCTTACAGGAAACGTGACAAAAGAAAAACTTCTCTTTCTGGCCTACGTAGTTGTCATCATCAACGTAACATGATTTGCAGATTACATGTGAGCAACTAATGTCTACCACCCGATGTTTGAATCAGAATGTGAACCAATTAGATCTTAGATCCAGGTGTTTCCCGTCATGCCCTAGGTTTCGCTGCTTCAGACTCTGCGGCCGTTATCGTTGCCTACGTAGGCATGACATCAGAGCAAGCCGGCGTCAAGTCGGACCAGTGGCGTGCCCAGGTCTTTTAAAATGGGGTGGCACTTCTTTATGCATGGGAGGCACCAATGGTTATGATTTTTTTTCTACCCCAAGCATTTTGTAGACAAGTCTATTTAATGGGAATTCAGTGGGGTGGCCTATCAGATTCCAAAGGTGGCATGTGCTACCCCAGGCCACCCCCTGGACACGCCCCTGAGTCGGACACAAATCTAGCATGCGCAGAACTGGCTCATCTCGAACACGGCCTTAGTCTTTCTTACCCAAAATGCACTGGGTTCTACATCACTTCCTCTTTGGCTCATTGATGGTTTGTGTCTGTAAGAAACTCGAGACCCATTTGGACCAGAGGGGGCGTGGCCCACTTTGAGCAGGTGCAGACTTATCCCAACTTTGGTCTAAAACATGAATCTCAGGATGTTTGTAAGCAAATAAAGAAAAGAGGCGAACAAAGTGAATTCTGGGTAAAAAGAAAAGAAGCAAGCCAACATGTGAGGCAGGAAGTGTCCGTCAGGCAGATGTGGTGCTTGTAGACGTCTGGTCAGTGGGAACTGTGTGAGCTGGTCCAGGTTTGGTCCCCTCTCAGGGGTGCTTGGTGAAAGGGAACCAAAGCTAATGCAGGTGTGGGATTTACCAGAGTTCCTCCGGTCGCTGGTTTGGGTCGCATTCACACCTGACTGAAGGAAGCATCGGAGGAACAAACACGTCTGAATCCATGTGTCCTCGGGGCTGCTACATGTAGCATGAATGCTAGCAGCAGTCTTGTTATTTTAGGCGTGTTTTCACAGAATCTCACATTTATTTTTGTATTTTTTCTGCATGGAGCTTAATTCTTCCTCCTGAGTCGTCTTTAACTCCTCCATTTCCTTCAGTTGTCTCTCTTTCTGTTCGAGTTCCTCCTTTAACTGTCCTTCTTTGTAATTCAACAGGTTTTGCAGCAGCCTGGCCTCTTTTCTGAACTTCTCCTCCGTCTCCTGGATCTGTTTGTGGTGTTTGGTCTCCAGACTCTGGACCTCCTCCCTGTGTTCCTCCATCAAACCGGCGAAGTTGCTGCCGTACTTTCCTCTGAAGTCGTTGAACTCTTCGGCTTTTGCTCTGGCCTCCTCTTCGTATCTCTTCTTTACGTTGTGACTTTCCTTCTCGTGTTTTTCCTCCAACTCTCTGAGATGGTCTTCTTCCTTCTCCATCTGATTTGCGTGTTTGCGTTTGGTCTGACGGTGTTCCATCTGGAGCTGTCGGAGCTCTGATTCAGCTGTCTTCTCTCTGTCTTCCTTCTCTTTTTTACGTCTATCCCAGGATTCCTTCTGGTCCTTCTTCCTGTTTTCTTGTAGTTTACACAGACCTTCTCTCATCTGCTGCAGTGACCTTCTCTCCTCCAAACCTGATGTTGAACCGATTTTTTCTTCTAAGGTTTTTAGATTTTTTTCCCACTCGTGCTGTTCATCAACTTCCTGTTTCATCTTCTCTTCCTCCTCTTCTTCTTCTCTCTTTTTTTCTTCTTTCGTCCTTTCACTCATATTCTGGATTTTCCTCTCCAGCTGCTCCAGAAGTTCTCTCTGCTCTTCTCTTTGTTCTGCCATCCTCATCTTCACCGCCTTCACTTCGTTTTCCTGTCGGATTTGAAGCTTTCTCAGCTCACGCTGGATTTCTTCTTCTCTGCTTTGCAGGATTGTCGCCACTTCCTTCTGGATTGCTGCTTCTGCTTCTCGCAGCATCTGATTGGTGAAGCATCCACCGCCGTTTTCCTTCACCATCATCTCAATCTTTTCCAGCAGCTCAGTGGCCTGCTGAGGTCTGCTGTGTTTGTCGTAGTTGTTGAACATGTGGTACCTCCTTCCACAGTCGGCGATCAGACCCTTAATGAAGTCATCGCCTGTTTCGATGTATTTCTCTACAGACATTGACTGATACTCTAAAGTGTCTCCTTTAGTGAAAAGGACGATGGTGAACTTCTCAGAGGTCTTCCCAAAGACTTTCCTGACCAGCTTTAACGTGTCCTCCTCCTCTTTCGTAAACCTGCTGATTTCTAAGACCAGCAGGAAGACGTGTGGTCCGGGAGCCAGAAGACTGATGCACTTCATCAGCTCCTCGTTTAGTTCTTCCAGGCTCAGCTTCGTGTCGAACAGACCCGGAGTGTCCACCACGGTGACGGCGCGACCGTTCACCTCGCCCTGTGCTTTCTGACAACGCTTAGTGACTGAATGTTGCGACGCTTCGGCTCGGAACTCGTCTCTTCCCAGGATGGTGTTTCCTGAAGTGCTTTTCCCACAGCCGGTCTTCCCGATCAGAACAATCCGGAGACTCTCTGGACTCTTTTTACCACCTGGAAGAGAAGAAGAGGCATAATTAGCAAGCACTGGTCCTTTTATAAGAGCTCCGGTTGTCATGTTCTGTGTCCCTTTGTTCCCCAGCCCCTCCAGTTCCCACTCCAGGTTCTCCTTTTGTGTTTCATGGCGCCCTCATGTGTCCTTTGTCTGCATCTCTGTTGTGTGTTTTAAGTTGTAGCCCCAGCCTCTTGTTCCCCAGTTCATTGTATGTGTGTATGAGTTTGTGTGTGTCAGTATGTGTATGTGTTTGTGTGAGTTCTTCCCTTAGTCTTTAGGTTTAGTTTTGTGTTTTAGATACTGTCAGGTTTATCTGCCCTCCACTGGTTCTCTTCCCCATCCAGATAATTGTTGTCACCTGCCTTCCCTCCAGCCTCACTCCACACACCTGCTTCCTGTTTCCCTAATTGCTCCTCCCTGTCTATACAAGCCCTCCTTGTCTCATTGTTCTTGTCGGTCCATTGTTGTTTGTCAGCGTTATTTGTTCTGTCAGTCTGCTCGTTCCTCTGGTGTTTTTTGGCTCCCTGGCTTTTTGGATTTTGGCTCCCTGCCATTTGGATTTATTTTTGTTCTTCCTCAAAATAAAGGATTTTTACTTTACATATCCACTCCTGCCTCGTGTCATCCTGGGTTCTGCAATTTGGGCCCTGCCCTCCTAAACGTGACACCGGTAGGGGAGATCATTACTCTCGCTGATCTCTACACAGGTGTTAATATTTTTACGTGTTCCTGTTATGTAGAATTTACACAAAAAACTTGTGTTTGATTATTTATTTGTTATAATGACACTAACGTGGACAGCACCCCCAAACTAGCCCATAATCCTTTGCAAAGTTGGTATTCTCTCTTTGTTCTGAGCTGTGAGTCTGCAGCGTGCTACTGGTACCAGATCTCAGTGATGCAACAACATGAACATGCATCACCATCAACGGCGACGCTGTGGAGAGGGTGAGCAGTTTCCGTTTCCTTGGAGTTCACCTGGCAGAGGATCTTACGTGGTCAGTGCACACGGAAAATACAGTGAAGAGGGCACAGCAGCGCCTCTTCTTTCTCAGAAGACTGAAAAGATTTGGCATGAGCCGCCGCATCCTCAGGACCTTCTATCGCTGTGCCATTGAGAGCATCCTCACTGGATGCATCTCCGCCTGGTATGGCAACAGCACCGCTTACAACCGCAAAGCTCTCCAGAGAGTAGTGCGGTGTGCTGAAAGGATTATTGGAGGTGAGCTTCCCTCCCTCCAGGACATCTATAAGAAGCGGTGCCTGAGGAAAGCGGGGAGGATCATCAAGGACTCAAGTCACCCCAGCCATAAACTGTTCAGACTACTTCCATCAGAAAGGAGGTTCTGCAGCATCCGGTCCAGAACCAGCAGACTGAGAGACAGCTTTTTCCATCAGGCCATCAGACTGCTGAACACTTCACAGACACCTCACCCTCACTACTGAAACTCCAACATTACACGCTCCATACTGTACATTAATGCCAACCTCTGTATATTTTATATCTCTTATCTTATTGTTTACTTTATTCATTTGTATATTTAGATTAGCCATTTTTATATTTTGCTTGTTTTTACGTTACTGTATTTTTGCACAACTCTGTTGCTGTGAAGCTCGCACACAAGAATTTCACTCGCATGTACTGTACCAGTGTACCTGCACATGCGACGTGACAATAAAAGTGATTTGATTTGAATGACATCACATGAGGCAGATGCGTGAAGTCAGACGGGTCCTTTATGTCTCGTGTCCAGACAAGACCTGGAGAAACTCATTCATGCATTCATCTCCAGCGGGCTGGACTATTGCAATGGTCTTTTAACTGGTCAACAGCAGCTGATTCAGAAGCTGCTGCGAGAGTCTTAACCAGAACCAAGAGAACGGAGCACATCCCTCCTGTTCTTAAATCTGGTTACCAGTATACTACAGAATCCATTTCAAAGTGCTTCTACTGGTTTATAAATCACTCAGTGGCATGGGACCAGAACACATGTCGGGTCTCCTTCCTGTTCACACGCCCAGCAGGACTCTGAGGTCTGTAGGAAACAAGTCAGCTGGTAGAACCGAGTCAGAACCTAACAGGGTGAAGCTGCTTTTAGCCACTAGGCTGCTCACAGATGGAATCGGCTTCCTCGTGACCTGAAATGTTCCCCAACTCTAACGTTTGCATCAGTGAAAACCTTCATGTTTCCAGCAGCCTTTGAATGAATGTTCTGCTGCACCTTCTGCGCTGTCACCGCTCGCCCTTCGACTTTAACTTTGTCTTTTTTATTGTTAAATCTAAATTGATCTTGTGTTTATTTTAATTGTGTCACCTCAGTGATTTTAATGTTCTTGCTAATGGAAAGCACATGTAGGTGCCTCTATGTGTGAAATGTGCTGTAAAATGAAGCTGCCTTGCCTTTAGAGAGTAATGATGAAGCTGTGGTCTACTCACTGTCAGGCTTGAGTTCTGCCTGCTGACTAGAAATCTTCTCGTCGTTCTCTTTACACATTTGAAGATAGGAAAATGTTTCTGTTGTGAAGGAGTTTCGAAACTTGTTAGATCTCATTCTTTTCTCCACCGCCTCCAACAGATCTGGGACCTGCTGCTGGTTCCTGATGTTGAGAACAACAGATCTTCCTCGACAGCTCTCACGGAGCTCCTGGATGTCTCTGCTTCCTCTGATGAAGTCAACTACAGCTGGAGCTGTGGGATCTGAGTCCACGGTGAACAGAATCATGGTGAAGTCAGAGCTGAATGTGTCCTGGATGGTCTGTAACTCTCCCTTGTCTTCATCAGTGAGGGGACCCACAGGCAGGACCAGGAGGAAGGCATGGACACCCTCAGGATCACAGAGGGAGATACACCTGAATGACTCCTCCATCACTTCCTGCGGAGCTTTTCCATACAAGGCAGGCAGCTCCACCAGAGAAAGCCACCGTCCACACACCTCTCCCTGGTTTCTAACACACTCTGAGGAGCTGGAGACCCACTGAAGCTCTGTCTGACCTAAGATGACCTTGGCTGCTGAGGTCTTCCCGGCTCCTCTCCTCCCACACAGGACCAGGTTTAGATGACGTCTGATCGGTTTGATTTCTGGTCTTTGGTTCTCTCCAGCTAGAGTCAGGAAGGATTCTCTGTTCTTGCTCACAATGGACCTGACCTTCTCCCTCAGGGTTGTCTGGTTGTCTTCAGACAGGTTAAACTGTCTTCCATCACAGTTGTTGATCAGCTGATTGACCGACTGACATTCCTTCAGGTCATGAGTCTTGATGACCATCGAGTGTTTAAAAGCGTCCTGTTCGAACAGCCAGAAGATCGATAAGAGGACTTGTTTCTTCCTGTGTGTGAACGTAGAAGGTTTCATCAGCAGCAGCAGAACATTTGGACCCGGTCGACAAAAGTCCACGCATCTCCTCATTTCTTCTCTGATTGCTTCGTCTGACATTCTGAAGAAGTTTGGGGTTTTAACCACCGTCATTGAGTCGCTTCTCCACACGCCGCTGATGACATCACACCTCGTAGAAAGGGAACTTTTCTGGAAGAGTGCTCCTGTTTTACTGATGAGGAGGTTTCCAACTATGGTCTTTTTTTGTTCACTTTTCCCAAATAAAACAATTCTGAAGGCAGAATCTGCAACATGAAAAAAAAACTCTGTAACATTTAATTATAGATTTTTAAAATAAAATTACTCCAAAACAAGTTTTTAAATATTCATTAAATGCCCATTTAGTGTTAACTCTGATTAGGGAACTTTGTTATTAGGATGCGTATGGATCGTACATCTGGGGAACACATGACACAGAGAAAAAGTGGGTGGTTCACATGTGCTAATCCTGCTCTGATGTCTTCCTGTTGGTGGAAGTTGATGACGGAACCTTCTTTCTTTATTTACCATCAGGAGCCTCAGCTGTGTGTGGAAGATCTATACACAACCACAACAGTTTGACTCCTCCCCCTTATGCTGGTCACCAGTTTAGCTCCTCCTCCTCCTCCTCCTCATGCTGGTCACCAGTTTGGCTCCTCCCCCTCATGCTGGTCACCAGTTTGGCTCCTCCCCCTCATGCTGGTCACCAGTTTGGCTCCTCCCCCTCATGCTAGTCACCAGTTTGGCTCGTCCCCCTCATGCTGGTCACCAGTTTGGCTCCTCCCCCTCATGCTGGTTACCCGTTTGAATCCTCCCCTCATGCTGGTCACCAGTTTGGCTCCTACCCCTCATGCTGGTCACCAGTTTGGCTCGTCTCCCGGGACTCTGCCGGCTGCTGGTTGTGGCCCCCCGGGGCGATCCTCTGCGCCTCTCGAGGGGGGCGGGGGCTTTTCTGGTCACAGTCTCCCTGGGGTTCCTCCGCTCTGGGGCAGCTCCTGAATCTCTGAGACTTGGAGTTCCCTCCATCTCCTACGCATCTTTGGGGGGCAGATCTGTGGCCCCTCCCACTCTCTATTGGACGCTCCTATAGAGAAACCTACATATTGACAGATTGATGTCAAGTTGTTATTGTTGTTGTTATTGTTGTTGTTAGCCTCAAGGGCAACGTGCCAATTATCACTTGTAAGTCGCTTTGGACCAAAGCGTCTGCTAAATACATAAACATAAACATAAATACATAAGCCGTTGTAGCTCCTTAATATTCCTGCTCCATTTTCGCTAGCTTTAGCATTTTTCCTTTGCGTGTAGCTGCCGCCACGGCCGGTGACGGGACCTACGGGCCACCGTAGAGGTGAAGGCCAGACTGTCCGAATTCAGAGCCGCTGGGTTCCGGTCTTAGCGGCCTAGCAAGGACCCGGCGAGGACCCGTACTCATGAGCATCCTACCCGTGGATTCGGACACACGCTTTGATAACGCCTCCTACATTTTTCCTGCTCTCTGATTGGTCCAACACAGACGTTAAAAGATAGAGACACACTCTATTCACGAGTTCCAGCCAAAAACGCTAACTGAACACCTCTTGGGAGATCAAGCCAGATCTTACAGCAGAACACGTTTTAGCAGCATAGAACCGCCTTTTTCAGACCCAAACAACCGTTATTTGTTTCAACCTGTAAGGCTGCCTCACGGAGAGATGGTTGTAAACAGAGCTTTTGTTTTGGTTTGGTAAGCACACTGTTCCTTGGGCAAAATGAAGATGGCTGGGCGGGTAGTGTAATGCCTGATGACCTTTGGCATTACGTGGCTTTCTTTATGCTCCAATCTGTACCAGACCGAGTTTCACACACTTACCAGTAGCTGAAGGGTCAGAGGTTAATGGGCCACAGCTCACATGCTGATCTTCATTGTTTTTCACTGTTTTCTCCAGAAAGTGCAGCAGCTCAGAAGGTTCAGTGGTCTTCTTCCATAAAAAATGTCCTCTGCACTCCTTCACCAGGCCCTCTAAGGTCCTTTGGTTCATGTAGTTTACCCAGTCACCTGCATCCCTGAGGTTTGGCTCCATCACCACTGAGTGGGCAAAAGACTGCCCACTGAAATATTCAAGGATTTTTCTGAGCCGGACATTCTGCTCCTCAGTGAAGGTCTCAGATTCCAGAACCAGCAGGAACAAATGGGGTCCGGGAGCAGAAAGTCTCACGCAGTGTTTGATAAGTTGGGTGAGTTTGTTCTGGGAGGTGCTGGGGAGCAGCAGGTTGGGAGTGTTAATGAGGACCAGGTCTCTCTCCTTCACCTGCCCTCTGACGCTCACGCAGCTTTCTGGTTCTTCCTCCCTGAGGAACCTGCTTTGTCCCAGGAGGACGTTTCCAAACAAACATTTTGCAGACCAGCTGTTCCCGATGAGAACAAACCTCAGCGACACTGAAACACAAACAGATGAAGAGTCATTAGAAAACGTTAAGGTTAGGACATTCTGGTTTGAGTTTGGTCTTAAACCTGAAGGAAGACTGCTGTTAAAGCTGATGTGGCTTTAGAAGATGTAATAGTTTTATTGTCGAGATTAAACATGTTCATTCAGATTTTTGCACTAAATCCCTCTCATTTAAAGCAATTTTAGCATTTTCAGTACCTTCCAGAATTAGCTGTTTTAGGGCTCTGCCACTCTAGGAAAACAAGCTGTTGCTGACCACACCCACCCTCCTCCTGATTGGCTGTTATGAGGGGAGGAGTTTGGATAACTGTGAGGGGCTGAGAGTAACCCCTTCTTTCCACCGGAGTCGTCAGCAGCCGTCGACAGAGCGAGTCGGCCGCGTCTCAGGAGCAGCATGTCACGGCCCTTATGCGCCGGTTCTATTTTCTATGCGCGACGCCTCTGAAACGGGTCAAGTTTGTCATTTTTGGGGAAGGAAAGATGGGAAATCGGACGCGGAAACGGAGCGAAGCTTCCCGAGATTTTCAGAATAAACAAACGTACTGCCTCCGGTTGCTTTACTTTAAAAAAAAAGTTGCTAAATGTGCGGCCCTGTGAGAAGTTATCACCTAGCTAGCGGTCTCCTTTGTTTTTCAGGTCCGCATTGTCGATTATAAAACGGACAGAACATAAAACACAAACCTTTTAGAGCCATAATGTAGTTTTCTCCTGCTTGTTGTTGTGTTTACTGACAAAGTCACTCGTGTGACTTTGTGCTCGGTCGGTGACAGCTGCTCCCCTGCTGCTTCGCGTCTCGTGGGAAGGGCCAAGCAGCAGCTTACGCGAGCAAGACGTGCTGCTGCAGTAACGTGCTGCTGACGGCTCCGGTGGAAAGGAGGGGTAAAGCTGCTGCTCATCCAGCGTCTAAAGGTGAGGGGGGTGTTTTATGCTAATTTCCCTTATTGTGATGTCACAATGGGGGACCTTTTGAAACTGTTCATATTTATCCCTAAACCCAAACAAATAGATTAGAGAGTTTACAGAGGCAAAGCAACCCCCACAACAGCACGAAAGGATGTAAAATGTCAGATATGTGTAATACTTCTCCTATAATAATAGAACAGGTGGAGCTTCTGTTTTATATTAAATACATTTTATTTCATGGAGTGTTTTTTCTCTGAAACGCACTTTTAATACATCCATATCCTCATATCTGCAGATTTAAACTAATTTCATATATGAAGATAAAAATGTTCATCACTGGAAACAATGCTGGATGTGGATGGATTTTGTGTTTTAGTGCAGATTGGGATTTTTAAAGACCTTGGGCGATGCTGGCTAAGGAGTTAAGTGACTGCTCAGTGACCAGGTGGTTGGGGGTTCAAGCCCCATCTGCTGCAGTCGTCGTGTCCCTGGGCAAGATACTTCACCCACCTTACCTGCTGGTGGTTGTCAGAGGCACTCAGCAGCCTCACCTCTGTCAGAGCACCCGAGGGCAGCTGTGGCTATGCTGTAGCTCATCACCACCAGTGTGTGTGGGTGAAGAACTGATTGTGTTGTAAAGCATCTTGAGGGGTTATTAAAAGCACTTTGCTGTTTTAAAGACTCACTTGAAGGTGGAATAAAGTCTTTGCTACTCATCCGGCTCAAAGGATGGGGTTTACCTGTGAGAGAGCAGAAAGATGACGAATGACCTTCCTGCTGACTGTAAAACTAGCAAATTCAATTCAAGTTTATTTATAAAGCGCCAAATCACAACAAGAGTCGTCTCAAGGCACTTCACATAGTAAACATTCCAACACAGGTCAGTCCATTAAGCCAATCATTAACAAGTTTCCTATATAAGGAAACCAGCAGGTTGCATCAAGTCACTGACTAGTGTCAGTGTCTTTACAGCAATCCTCATACTAAGCAAGCATGCAGCGACAGTGGAGAGGAAAACTCCCTTTTAACAGGAAGAAACCTCCAGAGGACCCTGGCTCAGTATAAGCAGCCATCCTCCACGACTCACTGGGGATGAAGAAGACAGAGCAAACACACACACACACACACACACACACACACACTTGTATTTATATTCTTTTGTAGACCCTCCATTGACTTCCACTCATTTTTTTCCATTGTTGTGACTGTATCAAGCCTAACCCTAACCATAACCATAACCAATGCTGTTCCATTCCTAACCCTAACCTGAACAAAGTTAATTTACACCGTATCTCTAAAACCACGTTTAGGGTATTTTTTCATTGTGAGGACCAGCCAGATGTCCTACAATGTGAAAATGTCCACACACTACAGGTTAAAGTTCAAATTTGTCCACATAAACCTATAAATACAAGTGTATACACACACAAACACACACGCACACAACATATATACCAAGCATTTCTATGGTTACATTGTGATTTCTTAGTAAATATTCTATTTGGTGAGAGATAAACTTTATTGTATTTATCCTAGTGGGTCTATAATTAAACGGGTCACTGTAAACCCAAAAGTTCAAATAATCAAATATATTGAGTAGATTAAACTCATAATTTAAAAATGTTTTTAGAACTCAAATGTCTTGAGCTTGTTCAACTTTTTCCTTGTTTTAAGTACATAGAACTCAAACGTTTTAATTAACCTGAACTACTTCTTTTTTTAAGTAAACAAACTTAAATTAATCAATAAAGGACAACTGAACTTTAATGAGTAATGTTAACCAAAAAAATGATTGGTTTATTATTTTATGTTTCTATATTATTCCATTCATCTTTACGTCAACCATAAAGTGTGTCTGATAAACAGACTTGTATATTATTTTAAATATTTGTGGATTTACAAGAAAAACAACCACAAACTAGCAATGTTGTTGGATTTCAGGAACAATAAATAACTGGTGGTGGGGGTGCATTGTGGGTAGTCGTGTTTTCAGTTATTTTGCTCTATTTGGGGGTGTTTATGCATGTTTATTGTGGAGGATTGTTGTTCTCAGTGATTATTTCCTTCAGTGTTGCAGATGTGGTGTTACTTTTTGTATCATGTTCGCTCCATAAGTGAGGAGGTTGGTCAAAGTAATGCTGTACGGCTGTGCTGTCCCATTGTTGATAATACTGTGGTTGTTCACACCAGACGCCCTTGACTTGACTTTGAGTGTTCCACTTTCATTGGCTGTTAGCATTTATGGGTGTGTGAGCCATGATCTGGTGCTAGTTACTGCCTTCACCAGCCTGCCACATTGTCATTTTTAAGTAAATTCAACTTATTTGGGTTAGGGTTCCTTAGTTAGAGTTCATATAAGTTATATTATTTAAGTTAGTAAAAACACGTAATAAAGTTCAAATAAAATAAAATATGCAAGTTTAGTGAAATTAAACTTTGTAAGTTGCTTAAAGAGCCAGTCACCCCTTACAAGAAGCGTACTTCACTCCCACTTCATGTTTGAAAAATGCAACAAATGCTGTTGCCTAGCAGACCGAGAGGGTGGAGCCACTAACAAATACACACACTCACGACATTGTGACATCATAATGTACCAGTTTACATCATAGCATACCTCTTAGCCAATAGCGGTGGCAGATTTAAATTCAAATGCAGTGAAGAGTTTTTACCTGACAACGGCACAACACTGACAGTTTAAGGCAGAACATTTAAAGAGCAAGTCACCCCCTACAAGAAACGTACTTCACTCCCACTTCATGTTTGAAAAATGCAACAAATGCTGTTGCTTGGCAGACCGAGAGGGCGGAGCCGCTAACAAATACAAACACACACAGGCTCACAATGGAATTATGACATCATAATATACCAGATGACATCATAGCATACCTCTTAGCCAATAGCGGTGGCAGGTTTAAATTCAAATACAGTGCAGAATTTTTCCCTGACGACGGTGCAACACTGACAGTTTTAGGCAGAATATTTGAATTTTAACCAAGATGCACTGAACTGCCAAATTATTGACTACACGTGTCTGTAGCATGATTAGACACTCGTTTATATAGTTTATCAGCAAAAAAAATGTGATTTGGGGGTGACTTGCTCTTTAAATTTTAACTAAAATGCACCAAAGTGCAAAACTATTGACTACACGTGTCTGCAGCACGATTAGACACACATTTATATAGTTTATCAGAAAAAAAAAGTTGATTTGGGGGTGACTTGCTCTTTAAGTACCAAGTTATAGGTTGGAGGTAGTTAAATGCTTTGATTTTATTCAGGTCATATTTTTTAAGTTATGGTAAACTTATAGTTTTTAGATAAGTTAACTTAAAAATATTAGGTAATCAGTTTCCTCATAAATTTTGAGTTCAGTGAACTTATTCGGGGTTACAGTGTAGTAGTAGCACATCCAATGTCAAAGGGAGTAAAAAGTTATTATCAGGAGAGGGAGAATGTTTAAGTGGTTAGCAGCAGTGTGCTAGCCGATGGCCCCCTCCATGAGGCCACCACAGCTCAGCAGAACATCGTTGTAGCTTCTTCTGGGGAGAAAAACACTTAGAGAGAAAATAAAGTTAACAGCTGAAATTGCAGGAAATAATACAGTTAAAGAGCAAATTGTAGAAGAAAGTAGTCGAGTGCGTCCTCCAGCAGTCTAAGCCTGTAGATTATGATGCTAAACCCATCAGAGCTACCAGCTGTTTCCTCCAGAACCAACAGAAGATGAACTTCCTGCTGGAGCTGAAGAAACTCTGGTCAGCTGATCCTGGTTCTGCTGGTAGTTTGTGTGTTTTGTGATTTTGTGTCAGAACCCCAGCTTCAGCCGGTGGGACCAAATAAAAAGTTTTGCTGACAGTTTAAATATGATTCAGTCATCCTTCAGTCATAAAACTCACCAGCTGCCATGACGGCACTTCACTGGAAACAGCTTTGATCTAAAGGGTCGACGCTGGAAATAAACACAAAATGCATTCATTTTACAAAAGTAGTGTAAACGGACATAGTAGTAGTACTGAGTAGTATTAACATAAAAATATCTCATTCTAAATTCTGATTCTCAACAGCTGGTTTTAGTTTTCATTCCAGAGAGCATTAGGTTCAGCAAAGATGACCTGATTAGTCTGGCTGAGAACGTCTTTTATCCTTTCTGGAGTTCATTTGATGATGCAGGAGCCCCAGTGGTCTGTGATGAGTGGATGAATGACAGTAAGGCTTGTGTCTCCTCAGACATCCCTTTAATAGATGTGCTTGTTTCGCTGATCTTCACAAAATCTAACAAAACAAGACAAGATGCGAGTCTCTCTCTAAAGGTGATCCTCCTGCTGGTTTCTTTTTGCACGGCTGGTTGTTTGACGAGCTGTGATGTTGTTATCGCGTTGGAGCGACTTCCCCTGATGCTACGGCCAAAGGTCGTGCGTTGCTTTCTTTGTAAACACAGAATTGTTTGTGTTTAAAAAGATACACAGAATGAACGTACAGAAGATACCAAAAGGACCGAACGTTTTATTATGAGAGGCAGGAAGTGCGTAACTTGATTAATGTAGTTCCATCTCCTCCTCCTCCTCCTCCTCCTCCTCCTCCTCCTCCTCCTCCTCCTCCTCCTCCTCCATCATCACATTAATACTCCCAAGCAGACAAAACAAAAAGTTGGATTTTCTCCAGCTTCATTGAGACCAGGAAGCTAAAACGTTCTCTTCTAAACGGTTTATCAGAGTGTAGTTTCAGGTTTTTGCCACTGGAGGGCACCACTTCACCAGTTTGCAGCGCTGTAGCTAGGGGAGTGTGACGTCACGCAGTGCGCTGCTCAGGTAGATGCACCTTTGGCAGCCCTGTCAGGAGCAACACCCGGCGTGGTCTCCTGCTGCTGGGGTCCATCTGGAGCAGATGTTCTGGTTCTGCAGGAACCACTGCTTATCCAGCCTGTCGGGTACCAACAACCATGCTGGGTTTGAAGACCCCTGATTCTTCTTTCCTCTCCAGTTCAAACATCAGCAGGTCTTAGATGATGCAAACAAATGCTGCCATCTCATTGGCTGATTAGTAATTGTGTACCTAATAAAGTGGCCGGTGGGTGAATGTAACGTACCTTCAGCGTCTCTGATCCTTTTTAGCAGCTGAAGTTTAAATATTCTCACACAGATGTTAGTGTTTCAGAATAAAACCTGACAGATTTTAATCAGCTGATTTTTAAATCAAACTTTTCAAAATCAGCTGAGAGCAAAAAGAAAACTTCACACTTTAACAAATAATGTAAAACATTTAACGTGTCTGTATTTTGTTATGAATATTAAAGTTTCACTTTAGAGAGCATCAACTCATCTTACAAAACTCTCAGTTTGGACTCTGATACGGTGAATTAAATTATAATAAACTCAGATTTAAATCATGTTTAAATCTGAAACTCGTCTCTAAACACACAAATCTGGATTTTAAACAGAAATTCTGCTTGTTTCTGACGCCAACCTGTTTTATCACCTCATATATGTGAACTCACCTGACGACATGTTAACCTGAGTTTTATGGGTTTTGTCTCTTTGTCGCCAACGAGACAAAAAAAAGTAGATTTTTGTCTCGTTCTTGGACAAATATCAGGTTTAAAGATGTCTGAAAACTCCAGACAAGTTTAAACTCACCTACATGGCTGCAGATCCGTCTTTCCTCCAAACGCAGATTCAATAAAAATCCAACTGAGGACAGAGAATAAAGGTCACAGTGAGCGGCTCAAAGCAGGAAGTGGTGTAAAAGTAAGGCTTTATGACAGTCACAGTCCAGCTTCTGAGATTAATGTTTTTGTATTAAATTATTATTATTAAAATCCCAGTAGATCCTTTGTGAAATAAACGTAAAACACACACCTGACAGGCTGGATATTTCATAAATGCTTAACTTCCTGTTTCCTTTAGATGTTTCTTCAGCTCAGAGGTGGTTCTGGAACCTGCAGGAGGCTCCAGGTGCATGCTGGGACGTTTTAAGAGGAGGCCATCATCACCTGTTACGTCTGTAAACAAACAAAATGAATACAAGGTCTGGAGACGCTGAGATTTACTGTCTCACTCATTTTCTGACCTGCTTCATCCTCACTAAGGTCTCCAGGTGAGAGGCGGGGCTACACCTGGTGAGAGGCGGGGCTACACCTGGATAGGTCTCCAGAGAGGCGGGGCTACACTTGGACAGGTCTCCAGGTGAGAGGTGGGGCTACAGCTGGATAGGTCTCCAGGTGAGAGGCGGGGCTACACCTGGACAGGTCTCCAGGTGAGAGGCGGTGCTACACTTGGACAGGTCTCCAGGTGAGAGGCGGGGCTACACCTGGACAGGTCTCCAGGTGAGAGGCGGGGCTACACCTGGTGAGAGGCGGGGCTACACCTGGATAGGTCTCCAGAGAGGCGGGGCTACACTTGGACAGGTCTCCAGGTGAGAGGCGGGGCTACACCTGGACAGGTCTCCAGGTGAGAGGTGGGGCTACACCTGGACAGGTCTCCAGGTGAGAGGCGGGGCTACACCTGGACAGGTCTCCAGGTGAGAGGTGGGGCTACACCTGGACAGGTCTCCAGGTGAGAGGCGGGGCTACACCTGGACAGGTCTCCAGTCCTTCACAGTGACACAGACACAGTCACCCAGTCATAGGGACAAAACAAGCCATCCATGTTACTGGTCTGTGGGAGGAAACCAGGAGAAAACCCACGCATGCATGAGGAGAACAAGCTAACTCCACGCAGTTAGGCTAAAGCAGGGATTGGAACCAGCAACCTTCCCGCTGCACCACCATGCAGTCCTCTGAGACTGACTGTTCATTCTCTCTGAATCCTCCCAAATATTTCTGGAGTCCAGAGTTTCATCTCAGGTGTTTCAGAGAGTCGGGAGGAAAATTGAAAAACACAACAAAGACCTTCAGGAGCTCATCAGAACCTTCTAGAGTTTCTTCAAGATCTGGACTCCGACTCCAGGTAACAGTCTGTTTTTACCCAAACATCCTGATTTATGCACAAACATGTTGTTGTCTCCTCTCACATTCCTTCATCCAGATGTTTCTGCTTGAGGTTCTGAGCTCCTGATGAGAGACGAGGAGGTGAATGAGGAGCAGCTGGGGCTCAGAGCCACGGAGCTCCTGGAACCTGTGGATTTATGGACGTGTCTCCTGCAGCTCTGCAGGATTTTACCCTTTCATCATCACATCTGGGGCAGGGGGCCCCGCGTTCCTGCAGCGGTGGGACAGGCGTCTGCATGTCTGCGTCCAGGACGGGGACATAAATACGCTGCGTCCACCGTTAGACCTCAGCAGGACACAGAGGAGACACCAACATGGTCCCTGTGAAGCTGGTCGCCTTCGGCTGTGAGTAACAGCAGAAATGTCTTTTTCTTTATGCTCCTTTCAGATTTTATTCACAACATTTATAGTTTTCTGTCATTTTAGTTGTTTCTACTTTTGTTTTATTCAATCCAACATTTTCTGCAGCTGAAGTCAACGTTTCTGCCTGAAGTTTAACGTTTAACTGTTTTAATCTGATGGATTCAGATGTTTTCTGTCTGACTGTTGTTTCAGTTCTGGCAGCAGCCTGGTTTCTCTCTCCAGCTGCTGGTGAGTTTTCACATCAGGAGCTTCAGATGAAACATGATGATCTAACTGTTAGGTGTTTATTTTGTCCTCTTGCATTTTCTCCTCTTTCTTTTAAGGGAAAATTCATCAATTTTCCATTGAGAAGAAGAACTTTTGGCTGTTGGGGATAAATTTGAATCTAAATTAACGTTTAAAAAGTTATTTTGCAGAGATTTTTGTAAATTTTCTTTACAAAAATTCATTATATTTTAAAATTTCAATCATATAAAAGTTCCGCTCACTACGAAAAAATTTTTAGGAGTGTTTTATTTTCGAACCAGATCATTGTTTTCTCAGTGGATTTAAATGGGATTTTATTATGAAGGAAATAAGGAAGTCTGGTTTTAATTCCCTACAGGAAGTCGGATCCAGTTCTGGTGGCTTTTACCACGTGAACAATAATTCAGTATGAACGTTGGATCATTAAAAAATCATTTTAGTTAAACTATAAGTTATTAAACATTTTAAATGTTTTTATCTATAAAATCACATCTGTGTTGTTTTTATTCAGAGGGTACGTTAGTGACACCTGGTGGTCAGCTCGGAGACTGCAGCTTCAAGATTATTATTGATCAACTTCATATCTTTATTCTTGTTTGAATGTTTTTCTCGTTTCGTTTTTTCTTATTTAAATATGTTTTATTAGCTGTTTCTTTCTTGAAAGTTTGCTTTTTGATTTTATGAACTTACAACATTTTACATGATAAAATAAAAATAAAATGAAGCTATTATTTCACTCCTGATCTATGTTAATAAGACATTTGCTTTATTAAATTAAAATAAATGTTTAATTTGTTTATTTGTTCTTTAAAATGATCCCATAATAATAATGTTCCGTGTTTCTTTGAGCAGTGATTTGATGCTTTATTATTAAGTTTGTTGTGTTGTTAAAACTTTAATAAGATCAAATAAGTTGCTGTTTGTGCTTTAACAGACGGAGACGTCGTCTACGCGTGCGTCAACCAAACCGCCCACATGAGCTGTGGTGAGTAAAACTTTATTACTTCATCCGGTTTAATTAATATTTATGGTAAATGACAAATTTTACAAGTTCTCTTAAACGATTAACAGCATGATTAATGAAAATGTGAAGAAACTCTGGAACACCGAGTTTCTGTCTGGAGCTAAAAAAAAGTTCTGATCGGGTCCGTTTTCTCTGCTGTGATCGATTCTTAAAAAGGGAATTAAAGGAATTAAAAACTACATTTATCAAATCAACAAATGGATTTAAAACTCAACTTAGACTCTGGTAGGGGTTGACTTGCTCTTTAAAGAGCAAGTCAACCCCTACCAGATTATTACTCAACTCCCACTTCCTGTTTGAAAAATGCAACAAATGCAGTTGGCTAGCAGACCGAGAGGGCGGAGCCGCTAACAAATACACGCACACACGACGTTGTGACATCATAATGTACCATCTAACATCATAGTGTACCTCTTAGCCAATAGCGATGGCAGATTTAAATTCAAATACAGGGCAGAGTTTTTACCTGACAACGGCACAACACGGACAGTTTTAGGCAGATTATTTAAATTTTAACTAAAATTAACTAAAGTGCCAAATTACTGACAGAACGTGTCTACAGAGTAATTAGACACTCATTTATATCGTTTATCAACAAAAAAAAGTTGATTTGAGGGTGACTTGCTCTTTAAGGACTGGATGAGCTGTAATTTCTTGCAGATTATTGAGTCTAAGACTGAGTTAATCATGCTGGCACAGGGTGGCTCTCTACAGATGTGGTGTCTAATCTGGGTGTTTAGGTAGATTCTCAGCTTAACTTTGATTTACAAGTCAATGATGTTGTCGATCGTGCTTTTTTCTTTACTAGGTGAAGACTTTTTTTGCTTAAGAACGATTTGGAGACGCATTTATAACATCTCACTTAGACTATTGCAATAGTCATGACCACGGCATTAATCCAACGTGTATTTCTAGGTTGCAGCTAGCTCAGAGTGCTGTAGATTTGATCCCATCGCTCCCGTTCTTGCCCCTCTGCACTGGGTTCCGGTTAGGTTCCGTGTGGAAAGTACGATTTTGGTTCTGGCTTATGAATGTTTGAATGGCCTTGCACCGGTCTATCTCCATGAGCTTCTCGCGCGTTATGATCCATCTCGTGGACTGAGGTCGGCTGACCCTAGGACGAGGCTACAGAGAAGAGGGTTCAGGTCCTTCTCAGTGGCAGCACCTACCAGTCACCATCAGGCAGAAATCATCTGTTGCTTTTTAAAAAGTTACTGAAGGCTTGTTTTTACTCTGAAGCTTTCAACACCTTGGGCTGACAGGGTGGTCCTGTTTTTATGACTCTTTGTGTCTGCTTTTTATTTTTGTGCTTCTTTTATGCTTTTTAACTGATTGTTGTCATTTTATTGTAGTTTTGGGCAACATTGCTGCATTTAGTGCTAAACAAACAAACTTTGATTGATTGATTTTAGTTTTTGTTGTTTACGTTGAGTCAGAAGATAAACTGTCCATCTGCTTTGGAGGACATTTGTCCCGGGGGACACCTGTTTAGTGGAATATAATCTGTAATCTGTTGAAGCGGCAGCTGATCAGAGGGACAAATAGCTAATAAAAGTAGACTTTTCTGATCAGACGTTCTGTCGGACCGTAAATGAAAATATTTTGAGGTCTTAAACACATTCCTGGCATGTCGTTTTCCAGATGTGGACCATAAGATAACCCTGAACCACATCCTGTACAAGGTGGGGATCGGGACCAGATGTGGGGAGGGGAAGCGGCACCCAGACGACGGGCCGGACCAGTTCTGCTCCTTCCCCTGGGCCGAGATGGTGGTGGAGGACCTGTAAGGAAACCTCTAAAGGCTTTAGTGATGAAAGAATAAAGATCAAAGGCTCTAAATTATAATAAAAAGTCTTTATTCTCATATCTCCTGGTAACATCTGTTACATTAAAAACACCTTAAACATCATCATCACTAACATCTGTAACATCTGCTCCATATGTAACCTTTTGCTCACAGATCATCAAATTAGAAAGATTCTTAATTATTTGGAATCAAAACTTTAAAACAACTAGTTTTCTGTTCAGTTTTCAGTTTATTTATAAAGCATCTGTAACCCAGAAGCTAGAACCTTAATGAGGTATTAACTAATTGGCTTACTAATATGATCCATCCTCAATTTAGATAAAATATAAAATATAAATTAAGGAAATTAACAATACTAATTAATAGATATCTAATTAACTAATAGATAATTTCATAATGAATTATTGGAAGGGTGAATAACTAAAATAACGAGTTTAATATTAAACATCGGTTAAAACAAGAATCTTGAACATCCCTAACAGAAACAGAAGAGGAAAGCTGTATACTATTGGTCCAGGTGGGAATCTGAAATTTCATTGGCTGAGAGAAATAAGTCCCGCCTCCGCGAAATAAAACCGTGCGACGCAGCTGAGCGAGAGGAGAGACAAACGGCTGTGCAGCACGCAGATACAGAAAGCAAAGACTGAGCGGTTAGAGAGAGAGAGAGAGAGAAAAAAACAACGGTCGAGGCCGTGAAGAACCCTGATTTGGGTGCCGCATAGATAGAGGGAGAGGCGGACTTGACTCCTTCTAATAAGAGCTAGGAACTTGGAACCAACGCGATTTGTGTGGAGACGACAGAGTGAACCAATCCTCTGTAGGAGGGAACCGTTGGAGCGCGTTGGCTGGGTTTTTTTTTTTCCTTGGGTTTGATCCCGACTCCTATGATCACTCACTTGGAACGAGAACTGGATTTCTTCCTGACGAGGGAGATGGCGAGCCTTAACCACTGAACGAACCAGGACATCTCAAGTAACTGAAGAGCAGACTGCTCTCTTCTGTGAACAATCTCAACGGTGCGGTAGGAAAAAATCGCACCACCGGACTCTGACTTTCACCCCAAGCGTGGGGATTTGACTTGACGCCGGCTGACTTGTGACTCATATGATCAAATCTCATACCGAGCATTTTACTATTGTCGATTGTTTTCATCTGTTTTTGTGTGTTATCTTTATGTGTTATATTTCCCATTATTATTAAAATTTAGTATATAAACCGTTTCATGCTATACCCGTGACTCCAGTCATTCTTAAACAACCTCCAATTCTCCCCGAACCTAATTATTGGCCCATTTGTTTATTTTTTCTTTTAATTATCTTATTGTATCCTGTAATCCGGTTACATAAAACTTGGCGAGCCAGCCAGGAGAATTGTAGAGTTGTTACCTTAGCTAACCATTGACTGACATCATAAGAGTGCCTGGAGGTCACAGTGGTTTGCCATTTTGGCATTATTGGTACTTTTGAGTGTTTTAAAATGGAAGTTGTAAAAACAGAAAAGGTCAAAGTTTCAAATGCTGTTTTAATCAGTGGGTTAACTGATACAGACCTTGATAACGAAGTCTTTGGGTTTATGGAAGGATTCGGACCAGTTAACAGGCGCATTAAGTTACCAAACTGTGATCAGATTATTGTGGAGTTTCAACATGAAGCCACTGTTAAGGAATTAAAGAAACAATGTTTACCCTATGACAAACCTTGTACTAGGAACCCAGATGTTTTCTTCCATATTCAAGACCTAGCCAGCGCGTACAGTCTAGAAACTAGCACATCTGCCACTGATGCCTATCTGTCAGAGCTCAGGGACATAGCTGCGCGTAGCAATCAATCATTTAAAGACCTTCTAATGGAGGAACTGGCAAAAATTGGGGAATCTATAGGAAGGGATACCCATGCATCTGAACCAGTCACTGAACCAGAGCCAATGCTCCATAGTGACCAAGTTACATATTCCCTGCCTTTAACACCAGAAGTTAACTATATGAACAACTCAAAGGACAATTGTCCACCTACAGAGACTGGAAAACAAAACCCTTGCATTCCACCAAATCTTTTAAACACACCTGAGGTTCAGCGAGTTATTGTGGAACACATTGTTAAAAGCAGTGAGGTTATCCCTCCGCCTACTTCACAATACAGACTAAAACCGTTCTCAGGGCGAGTTCCACACCCTTCTTTTGAAACTGACTATGATACTTGGCGTAGTAGTGTAGTGTTATGCATAAATGATCCTTCACTCACCAAGTCCCAAATTGTACGAAGAATCGTGGAGAGTCTGTCAGCCCCAGCAGCGAGCATCGTTAAAGCTCTTAGTCCAAAATCCGACCCGGAAACGTACCTTGAACATCTCGATTCAGCTTACGCAGCTGTCGAAGACGGCGACGAGCTCTTTGCTCGCTTCTTAAACACAAACCAGGACAGTGGTGAAAAACCTTCCGATTACTTTCAGAGGTTATACACCTTGTTAAACCTAGTTATTCAGAGGAATGGAATTTCCTCCAGTGACGCCGACCAGCAGCTGCTCAAGCAGTTTTGCAGAGGCTGTTGGGACAGCTCGCTGATTTCAAACCTGCAACTCGAACAAAAGAAAGACAACCCGCCTCATTTTACAGCACTTCTCCTCAAACTGCGCACTGAAGAAGACAAACAGGCTACTAAAGCAGCACGCATGAAACAACACTTAGGGGCACAACGAACTAGAGTGTATTCAAATGTGCAAACAACATGCTCTCAGAGTAAAAACACTTGTGAACTGGAAATAGATGATAACTGTGATGACTTACGCAAACAAATCGCTGAGCTCAGGAGCCAAATTGCACAGCTTAAGGTTAACAACACAGATAAAAAGGCAAAGAAAACTCAAAAAGAGTCAAAACCCCGTGTGGGGACTAAAATTCCAGATGAGCCCAAACAGATTCAGCAGATAACAGCAGTGGTGCCCAGACCAAAGCCTGGATACTGTTTTAAGTGCGGAGAAGATGGGCACATAGCTTCTAGCTGTAGCAACGAGCCAAATCCAGCACTAGTTGCAACTAAAAGACTTGCTCTTAGACAGAAGCAGCGCGAGTGGGAGATGTCAAAGCCAATTGCTCAGTCTCCTCCTTTAAACCGGTAGAAGCTCCTATCGTGGGACAGATAGGTGCTAAAGTAGAACCAAGTCCCTCTAAGGAAAGGACAGAGAGACTTTTTTGCAAGCCAGTTCATGCTCATTCAGTGCCAAAACTTCCCAAAAGATTAGTGGGTGGGCGATGCACAGCTACAGTCTCAGTTAACAGTGTTGAATGTAATTGTTTACTGGATTCAGGGTCCCAGGTAACCACCATTGCCAATTCTTTTTACCAAGAACACTTACCTGACCTCTCAATTAAACCCATCAGTAATCTGTTAGAAGTCGAGGGCGCAAACGGTCAAGCAGTTCCTTATTTAGGATACATAGAGATAAGTGTCACATTTCCAAAAGAGCTCGATCAGTCTGGACTTGAGTTACCTACCCTTGCGTTAGTGGTTCCGGATATAAGCTCAAACTCTGATACACCACTACTCATTGGCACAAACACACTCGATCCTTTGTATGAGCAATTGTCTGCCAATAACTTACCTGATTCCAAGGCACTCTCTTATGGGTACCAACACGTGCTAAAAGCCTTAGCAGTCAGAAAAAAACAAAGCAAAGATGGACGAGTTGGTGTGGTGAAGCTTCGAGGGAGAACCCAAGAAGTTCTCCCTGCAAATAAAAAACTGTTACTAGAAGGGTTTATGCAACCCAGCCAAAACAAGCATGAGCCTTATGCACTCATTGAACAACCCACCAATGGTTCTCTACCAGGGGGTATAATTGTAGACTGTTGCCTCATTTCCTTACCTTCACATGGTCCATACAAAGTACCTGTTGTACTAAGAAACGAAACTAACCATGACATCACATTACCCACTAACTGTGTGATCGCTGAGTTAGTTAAAGCCGATCGTGTTATGCCATATCCAGAACCTGACAAAAGTGATCAGAAAGTACTTGCGGCGTGTAGTTCGCAGCAACAGACTTCACCTTCAAACCCTCCTCTCAGTTTTGACTTCGGTACTTCGCCCTTGTCCGAAGAATGGAAAGGGAGGATCACCAACAAACTTAACACTTACTCCGATGTGTTTTCGCACCACGATCTTGATTTTGGTCATACACAACAGATAAGACATCACATCAACTTAAAAGACGAGACCCCATTCAAACAGAAATCTCGGCCGATCCATCCACATGATTATGAAGCCGTGAGAAAACATTTGGAAGCCCTCTTGGAAACCGGTATAATAAGAGAGTCGGAGTCTCCATTTGCCTCACCAATAGTGGTAGTTCGGAAAAAGAATGGTGAGGTACGTCTATGTATAGACTATAGAAAGCTTAATCTGCAAACCATTCGCGACGCATATGCCCTGCCTAACTTGGAGGAGTCCTTTTCTGCTCTCGCTGGATCACAGTGGTTTTCTGTGATGGACCTCAAGTCAGGTTACTATCAAATAGAGATGTGTGAAAAGGATAAACCTAAAACTGCTTTTGTTTGCCCGTTTGGGTTTTATGAATTTAACCGTATGCCACAAGGAATAACAAATGCTCCAAGCACTTTCCAACGGGTTATGGAAAAGTGTATGAAGGACATTAATCTGAAGGAAGTGTTAGTTTTCCTAGACGACTTGATTGTCTTTTCCAACTCCTTGGAAGAACACGAAACCAGACTTTCTCACGTTCTTGAACGGCTTAGAGAATACGGACTCAAGCTATCACCAGATAAGTGTCGTTTTTTCCAGACATCTGTGCGTTATCTTGGACATATAGTATCTCGAGATGGCATAAAAACCGATCCAGATAAGGTGGAAGCACTCAAAACATGGCCGAAGCCTCAGACTTTGAAGGAACTCCAATCTTTCTTAGGATTTACCGGTTATTACCGACGCTTCGTTAAAGATTACTCAAATATTGTCAAGCCACTAACATCTCTCACGGCTGGTTATCCACCCAAACGGAAAAACTTTAAAACACCACCATGTAGATCAAAGTACTTGAACCCCAAAGAACCCTTTGGGAATCGTTGGAGCCAAGACTGTGAGAAGTCCTTTCAAACTATTATTGAAAAACTTACCACTTCGCCAGTTCTTGGCTACGCTGACGCAAAACTCCCATATCTAGTACACACAGATGCTAGTACGACCGGACTCGGTGCAGCGCTATACCAAGTGCAAAACGGTGTCACACAGGTAATCGCTTATGCAAGTCGCGGTTTAAGCTCTAGTGAAACTAGGTACCCTGCGCACAAGTTGGAGTTTCTAGCCTTAAAGTGGGCCATAACAGATAAGTTTCATGACTATTTGTATGGGAACACATTCACTGTCATTACTGATAATAATCCGTTAACTTACCTCTTAACAACGGCAAAACTCGATGCAACGAGCTATCGTTGGCTAGCTGCGTTGTCCACCTATAATTTTGACATCAGATACCGTGCAGGTACACAGAACGTTGACGCGGATGGCCTGTCTAGGAGGCTGCATGATAAACCTGAAGACAACTCAAAATTCACTGAGGAATGCCAACGACTAGATGAGTTCCGATCTCATCTTTTATCCTCTGTCAAAGAAGTCGAGCTTCAACTTCAAGCCGAAGCAGTGAAGGCAACATGCCAAAAGCACATGGTCTTGGATGAGACTGATTCTCCTTGTGGTTTAGTTCAGTCACTTGCCATGTCTGCAGCGGCCATTCCAGACCTATTCCAGTTGGAAGACAATAGTGACAGTTTCTTTGCTGTGCCCAAGTATAACCATGCTGACCTTGTCTCTTTGCAGAGGAAAGATCCAACCATTGGCCGAGTCATTCAGCTGCTTATGACTGACAATAAACCGCCAACTGATACTATTGCAGAACCCCCGGTGGTTCTTAACCTTTTGAGAGAGTGGAAACGGTTTGAGTTTCAAAATGATTTACTGTACCGGAGACGCCAATTAGGACCAGAGACATCATTGCAGTTAGTCTTGCCTGATTCATTACGTTCAACAGTCATGCAAAGCCTACATGATGATATGGGGCATCTTGGGGTTGAACGTACGACAGATCTCATTCGGTCCCGTTTTTACTGGCCAAGAATGGCTAGTGATATCGAAATCAAAGTTAAAACTTGCGAAAGATGTATCCGTCGGAAGGCCCTCCCTGACAAAGCTGCTCCAATGGTGAGTATTACCACCACCAGACCTATGGAGTTAGTTTGCATGGATTTTCTCTCCATAGAACCAGACAGTAAGAACACTAAAGATGTCTTAGTGATTACAGACCATTTTACAAAGTATGCAGTGTCCATCCCAACAAAAGATCAGAAAGCCACCACCGTCGCGAAGAACCTGTGGGAACATTTTTTAGTCCACTACGGGTTTCCTGAGCGTCTTCATAGTGATCAGGGACGGGATTTCGAATCACGTACAATCAAGGAACTTTGTTCTTTACTTGGTATCCGTAAAGTCAGAACGAGCCCTTATCACCCTCGTGGCAACCCCGTTGAACGGTACAATCGTACATTACTCAGCATGTTGGGAACTTTACAAGCCACTGAGAAACATCACTGGCGCGATTTTGTAAAACCACTTACTCACTCGTACAATTGTACAAAAAATGACGTGACGGGATACTCTCCCTACGAGCTAATGTTCGGTAGGCAGCCTCGGTTGCCTATAGATATTGCCTTTGGGTTACCGCATTTGAACAAGCCCTCTATAACTCATTCTCAGTATGTTAAAGAACTGAAGAGTCATCTGGAACAGAGTTATGACATTGTCATAAAAAACTCTCAAAAAACAGCGAGGAAGAACAAAGAACGGTTCGACAGAAACATTCGTGAGTCCACACTAGGTGTGGGAGATCGTGTTTTAGTCCGAAATCTTCGCTTAAGAGAAAAGTATAAATTAGCAGACAAATGGGAGCAAACAGTGTATATAGTTCTCAAACAGATGGAAAACTTGCCAGTATACACTGTAAAACCAGAGAACAGAGAAGGACCCAACAGAACACTCCACAGAGATCTTTTACTGCCTTGTGGTTTTCTCTCTTCATTAGAAAATGAAACAGAACGCGTTACGAAACCTAGCAGACCTCATACAAGACAGAGTTCAGCCTTAGAACCTGACCCAGATGAGCCACTTGACGAAGAGGTAGATGAGTTTTATTACTCTGATCTTCCACAAGTGCTAAACCGACCATCCTATCAAATAGCGGTCACCTTGCCAAATAGGGAACTCATAGCAGATTCAGGACCGGTAAATAATATTCAACAACAAAACACACTATCCTTACACACAGGGGATCGCAAGGAACCAACCTTAGCTGGTAATGAAAATGCTGAATTGTCCTTACTTGACAAAGGCATCAACACCGAAACATTCTTACCTGACAGAATGAGTGAAACTGCGACATTCTTACCTGAAAGAGTGAAAGAAGCAGCAACATACTTACCTGAAAAAACGAAAAAAAACGAAGTATACTTACCTGACGTAGAAACGGGGGATGAAACTAACACAAACCTACCTCAATTGGATGGTGTCCTAAAGTCGCAGCAACGTGATGTAAGTTTTGAACCCATCATACACGATCAGACACATACATCTGAAAAGACCAAAGTCTTAGAGAATAGCTCATCAGCTCTGTCGGAAACAGAGAGCTCACTTCGTCCTGTCTCAGTTGAGAATCAAACCGAAACGGATGAGCATGATACTGTGCAACCAGAGATGTATGTCAGGAGATCTGAACGAAGTAGTCAGCCTCCTCAAAGACTAACTTACTCTCAATTGGGCAATCCACTAGTGACCGTAGTTAGGTCCCTTTTCCAAGGACTTAATAAAGCTTTTATTGACTCTCTTACTCAAGAAGTTGTGTACCCCGTAGAAACAATGCACAGGGACGTGCATGATATTTAATGGGGGAGGATGTAACCCAGAAGCTAGAACCTTAATGAGGTATTAACTAATTGGCTTACTAATATGATCCATCCTCAATTTAGATAAAATATAAAATATAAATTAAGGAAATTAACAATACTAATTAATAGATATCTAATTAACTAATAGATAATTTCATAATGAATTATTGGAAGGGTGAATAACTAAAATAACGAGTTTAATATTAAACATCGGTTAAAACAAGAATCTTGAACATCCCTAACAGAAACAGAAGAGGAAAGCTGTATACTATTGGTCCAGGTGGGAATCTGAAATTTCATTGGCTGAGAGAAATAAGTCCCGCCTCCGCGAAATAAAACCGTGCGACGCAGCTGAGCGAGAGGAGAGACAAACGGCTGTGCAGCACGCAGATACAGAAAGCAAAGACTGAGCGGTTAGAGAGAGAGAGAGAGAGAAAAAAACAACGGTCGAGGCCGTGAAGAACCCTGATTTGGGTGCCGCATAGATAGAGGGAGAGGCGGACTTGACTCCTTCTAATAAGAGCTAGGAACTTGGAACCAACGCGATTTGTGTGGAGACGACAGAGTGAACCAATCCTCTGTAGGAGGGAACCGTTGGAGCGCGTTGGCTGGGTTTTTTTTTTTCCTTGGGTTTGATCCCGACTCCTATGATCACTCACTTGGAACGAGAACTGGATTTCTTCCTGACGAGGGAGATGGCGAGCCTTAACCACTGAACGAACCAGGACATCTCAAGTAACTGAAGAGCAGACTGCTCTCTTCTGTGAACAATCTCAACGGTGCGGTAGGAAAAAATCGCACCACCGGACTCTGACTTTCACCCCAAGCGTGGGGATTTGACTTGACGCCGGCTGACTTGTGACTCATATGATCAAATCTCATACCGAGCATTTTACTATTGTCGATTGTTTTCATCTGTTTTTGTGTGTTATCTTTATGTGTTATATTTCCCATTATTATTAAAATTTAGTATATAAACCGTTTCATGCTATACCCGTGACTCCAGTCATTCTTAAACAACCTCCAATTCTCCCCGAACCTAATTATTGGCCCATTTGTTTATTTTTTCTTTTAATTATCTTATTGTATCCTGTAATCCGGTTACACATCGAATCACGACCAGAGTCGTCTCAAGGACCTTCACACAGCAAACATCCCAACACAGGTCAGGTCATTAAACCAATCAGAAAAAATGTTTCCTATATAAGAAACCCAGCAATCCTCTTACTAAGCAAGCATGCAGCGACAGTGGAGAGGAAAACTCCCTTTTAACAGGAAGAAAAATCCAGAGGATCCTGGCTCAGTATAAGCAGCCATCCTCCACGACTCACTGGGGATGGAGAAGACAGAGCACACACACACACGCACATGCACACACAGACACACACACACACGCACGCACGCACGCACGCAGCCATCCACCACGACTCACTGTCACTGTGTTTGTATAAAATCTGCTGCAGTAAACATGAACTCCATTTCCCAGAATGCACTTGGCTGCACGTTTAACTCTTTCACTCTTGTTTCTTTCTTTGTGGATCAGCTGGAGGACAGATATTTCATCATCAGCAGGGGATTGTGGGTATTGTAGTACCTTTGGATGATCGTCTCCTGCTCTGTTCCCGCAGCTGCTCTAAGAAGAGGTCCTGTGAGGTCCCCGTCACTAAGCTGGTGTTTGGAGAGTATTCCTGTGTGGAGGAGACCAGGTACCTGGAGGTCTCCTACTCCTGCACCAAACCTCCTCCTCCTCCTCCTCCCGCCCCGCTCAAACCAGACTGTACGTATAAACACACAGCCTAGATCTTTCAACTTCCGTCACATCTTCATCTTCATCTCTCCCGTTTTCTTCTTACAGGTGAAGAGAAGAAAGAAGTTTGATGTTCGGCTGAAGAAAAGTCACATTTAGATGTTTTATTTTAAACTTTCTTCTCTTTTGGCGCCCGAACGATAAAAGGTTTTCCGACAAGATGAAGAGATTTTCTATTTTCATTCATCTGATCTTATATTTACTCCAAAATGAACTGAAGATGATGAAATAAAAACTTTATTTAACAGCTTTTCTGTTATTTTTGTCATGATGTGGAGTTGAAGTTAGGACCCAAATGCAGGCGAGCAGGAACAGGAGGCAGACTGCCAGGAAAAAGAACTGTTTAATGTATAAATGATGGTCAGTGGGACGATACAACAGGAGGACGAGACGAGGATCTGACAAAGACCAGCACATACAGAAGGTTTTAATACATGTGGGTAATCAGGGAAACAGGTGGGTTAGGTAACGAGGGGCAGGTGAGTTTAGTCAACACTAACAAGGGCGACAGGAGCGGATCCTGACTATTGAGTCTACAATAAATCTCTGATCTGTGTTTTTATTATTTATTATTAAACCGTAACTGAGCTGAAAGTCAACAACTCTAATAGAATAATTTATTTTACATGATTAAAACACAAGAAGTTAAAAAAAAACTTAATAAAACCATAAAATGAATATTTTTTCTTCCTTTTATTTTAAGAAATAAATAACAAGTGGAAAATAACGTCTTTATATGAATTATTAATATTGTCGGATTAGGATTACCTCAGAAGCCTCGTTGTCCAACATAATTATTAAAAAGTGTTTTGGTGTCATTTATTTGGTGTTTGGGTTAAAACCGTTAAAACCAAAACTAGTGATGTTTAAGACAAGCCCCAGCAGGGGGCGCTGTTTCCACGTGAGGCCGATGTGTGCTGCCTGCTGTAGTGACGTCAGACTGTGAAACTACAAATTAACGCTGAAATAATAAAATTAAAATATAAATCAGTTTTATTTTTTTTAATAAATGCTTTCCTTGTCATGAGAAAAGTTTGTTTGTACGATTTAAATTAAATTTCTAAATAAAAGCTTCTCCTTAGTAAGTTTTTAAAATAAATTCAGATTTTATTTTTATGCTTTTATCATTTTTATTTTTTCTATATGTTTTTACCTATTTTGATTCATTTATTGTTTTTAATGTTTTGTTGTTTTACATTTTTCTTTATCTGGACCTAAGAGTCTGTCAATAAATTATCTATCTTTGTTTACAAAATAAAAACGATTGTTTATGTTTGTGTTTTTGGGTGTTGGACCTTTAGAAGGTGTTTTCTGGTTAATCGCGTTTATAACTTAAGTTTCGGGTCCAAGTAAAGTTCTGTTCGGATGCTTTTAGACTGAAGTTCAGTTTTGTTTTGTTTTTTCTGAGTTTTGATGAAGAAACGAAAGTGAAACAGAACCGGACCCGAACCCGGCAATAATACAGTCGAAAACTGAACCAACCGGACTCAGCATGGGGGACACCGAGCTCCCTCCGGTCACCGTGGAGGGGGACTGGAGTCCGGACCAGAACCGAACCATGAAGAACAAACTGCAGATTTACTTCCAGAGTAAGAAGAAGTCGAGCGGAGGAGACTGTCGGGTGGAGGCGGAGGACGGAGCTCCGAGAGCCGCTGTGTTCTTCCGCTCCGAGGCCGGTGAGTGTCGGTCCGGCCCGGCCGGGGCTTGGTCCAGAACCGGGTCCTAAAACAGAACCAGCGAATAAAACTCTACAGGTTTGATACAAATATAAACAGGTTTGAGTTTTACTGCGACACCAAACCTGAACTCAGGTCAAAGGTCATAATAATAAAAAATAAAATCTGCTGTTTGGTTGGTTTTCTGACCGAAACGAGTCTGAACCTGGCGGGTTTTATTTTGAAACGCTCCGTTAAATAAAGCCTGGCTTTCCAAATTAAAAGTTTGTTGTTGTTGTTGTTGTTTTTAACAAATGATCTTGACTTCCCAGCTTGCACCTTCTCCAGAACCAGTCCTCATGAGTCACAACCAGGGGTTTCTGCTCATGAAACACGTATTGAATTATTTTATTTTGGATCAGTTCAGTTTTTATTCTTCGTAAATTAAACAGGCTGGACTCATCAGAACCGAGTGGTCCGGTTCCAGTTTGGGGGTCTCTGAGGAAACACACAGAACTGATGATTTTCTGCTGAGACGGAAAAATACAAAATAATTAATGATGCATTTAGTGCCGACCGCAGCCTTAGGGCGTGTGTTTGAAATGCCCAAGTGCACACTTGTGAGAGCACCTTTTCGTGTGCACACGCTTGTGTACGAAACTCTCCGCTGTTCTTAAATATCGTCCATCCATACATTGTTTTCCGCTTATCCGGAGTCGGGGCAGCAGCCTAATCAGGGAGGCCCAGACTTCCCTCTCCCCAGCTACTTGAGCTTCTTCTGGGGGAATCCCAAGGTGTTCCCTGGCTCCTCTAGATGTGGAGGAGCAGCAGGTCTACTCCGAGCCCCTCCCGGATGACCGAGCTTCTCACCGTATCTCTAAGGGAGAGCCCAGTCACTCGGCAGAGGAAACTCATTTACCCAAAGCTCATGACCATAGGTGAGGGTAGGAACGTAGATCCACCGGTAAATCGAGAACTTCGCCCTCTGGCTCAGCTCCCTCTTCACCACGACACCCGCATCACGCTCCATCGTTCCCTCGTGAACCAGACCCCGAGATTATTCTTGATTTGATTTTTCTTTGACATCAGATTTTTTTATTGACTCCTTAGAGATCATTTATTTGTTTGTTAGAATTTTTATTGAGGTTCATTTTATTTTGAGTTAGATTTTTTTTCAGTCGGATAATTTTATCAGTATTTATTTATTTAGATGATTTTATTTGTGAGTTTTTAACTTGACATAAAAAATTGTCTAGTTTACTGTAAATGCGACCCAACGCGGCCCATTTGGTTCTGTTGAATAGACTTCTGATCTTAGATGATGTTTTTGGGAATAACTTGGATGTTTTATCGTTTGTGATTCCAGTCAGGGATCGGGTCCTCGCCAGGAAAAATCATGAAATCCTTCTGGAAAACCGAACGTTGATTCTCCGTCTGAGTTCTGGACTTTTGGAGGTAAAACACCGCAGATAAAGATCAGCTGTTATACAACTTTAGAGAGAATATCGTTATTATTGTAAATGAATTCATTATAAATAAAGATGTACACATTCAATCTGCTGAATTTTCTCCTGAGCCTCGTGACATCGTATAATTTATCAGTCAGCGGCTGCTCCACCTGTCAGGTGAGTTTTTACTGTAGCCACGCCCACTCGGGGACAACCTGAACGAAGTCCAGACAGGTCCTGCTGCCGAGAGGAACTGGTTTATATTCAGATCAGATCTTTTTATGGCTGCTCATTAGTTATTAGAGTTTATGAGATAATCCTGATTTAATCTCCAGATGTGTTTGGTTTGAACTCGTTCAGAAGAACAAACTGAACTTTTTCATCTCAGGAAAACGTCTCAGACTCTTTCTGTGACCCAGAGAGTTTCTGCTGATGGCTCACAAACCGGAAACGTCTGACTCCTTTGATCTTTTATTTACTAAAACCCGATTCTGTTTAAAAATATAAACAATCCTTTGTTTTCTCTTCAGAACCCGACGAGCAGCGACGGCGACTCAGGTAAAACTTCTCCCTGCTTCTGTTGGACCTTTGTTCTCCTGAAACCAGTTTACAGTATAAATCCTGGTTCTGGCCCTGATCCTGATCATGGTCCAGATCCTGATTCTGGTCCTGATCCAGATCCTGGTCCAGATCCAGATCATGGTCCTGATCAGGATCCTGGTCCAGATACAGATCATGGTCCAGATCCTGATTCTGGTCCTGATCCTGATTCTGGTCCTGGTCCTGATCCTGGCCCAGGTCCAGATCCTGGTCCTGATTGCGGATCCTGGTCCTGGCCCTATCCAGATTCTGGTTCTGATCCTGATTCTGGTCCAGATCCTGGCCCTGGTTCAGATCCAGATCCTGGTCCTGATTGCGGGTCCAGATCCTGATTCTGGTCCTGATCCAGATCCAGATCCTGATTGCGGGTCCAGATCCTGGTCCTGGTTCTGGCCCTGATCCAGATTCTGGTTCTGATCCTGATCCTGGTCCTGATTGCAGGTCCAGATCCTGATTGCGGGTCCAGATCCTGATTGCAGGTCCAGATCCTGATTGCGGGTCCAGATCCTGGTTGTGGCCCTGATCCTGATACAGATCCTGGTCTAGATCCTGATTCTGGTCCTGGTCCTGGTCCTGATTGCGGATCCTGGTCCAGGTCCTGGCCCTGGTCCAGATCCTGGTCCTGATTGCGGGTCCAGATCCTGATTCTGGTCCTGATCCAGATCCAGATCCTGATTGCGGGTCCAGATCCTGGTCCTGGTTCTGTCCCTGATCCAGATTCTGGTTCTGATCCTGATCTGGAGACAGTTTCACGCTCAGCTGAATTTACTTATTTTCTTTTAATGAAATGAACGTTTTGGTTTTTCTTACTAAAGCTACAAAAAAACATCTTTAAAACCAAAATGTTTGTTTTACTAAAAGTAAAAAAGTCATTTTTGTTTACAGGAAATACAAAATAAACGTATTTAATACGTTCAGCTGGAAGTTTTTGCCGTAATAAATGAGGATTTCTCCGAGACCCGTTAGAACCCTGTGGTCCAGGTCTTTGCTCTGTCAGAACCAGCAGCTGGTTTGGAAGTTCTTGCTTCGTCTGTGCAGAACCTTTGACTCAGGCTGGTTCCGACAGCTGTTCTGCGATAAGAGAGTTCTCCGGGAGTTTGTTATGACGCCTGAAACTCTGTTCTTGATCCGGTTTCCTTGTTCCTGTGGAGCATCTGGGAGCTCCAGCAGCGTCTGAGCTCATCCATCACCGGATCTGGAGCTGGATGAAGAATTTTCAAGACTTTTTCATTCCGACTTGAGCACAAACCTCTGGAGAACACAGGAAAAGTCCAAACATCCGGAGTGAGGAGGCGCTGCCCATCCTGGTTCTTCTCATCCAGAGACCAGGAGCAACACTCATGTCATAAATATAAATAAAACATGAAATTCACTATGTTAGTTTTCCAGAACCGCCGAACTTGAGTTTTAGGGTCCAGAAGCTGTGGTTCCTGACCGGTCACTGTAGGCCTGGTACTCCAGACCCATTTTTACCTCTGAGCCCGGTCAGACGTCAGTCACACCTGGAAAAACGACTCCAAGACTTTAGGGAGAACAGAAACATTTCATTTGTGCTTCAGTCCCTGTAGAAGTTTTCTCTCCACGTCTGCAGAAGATCTTTGATTCATCCAGATGCAGAAATCTGTTCAGTTGTAAAAATGAAGGTTTTAAAGAGAAAATCTGTTTCTTCTCATTTTCAGATCCAAAGATTCCGAAGTCAGAACCAGAACCAGAACCGTCTGCAACCAAACGAAACAGTAAAAACACACTTTTACAGTTTTATTTTGTATTCAATTCAATTCAACTTTATTTATAAAGCGCCAAATCACGACAAGAGTCGTCTCAAGGACCTTCACATAATAAACATTCCAATACAGGTCAGGTCATTAAACCAATCAGTAACAAGTTTCCTATAGAAGGAACCCAGCAATCCTCATACTAAGCAAGCAAGTAGCGACAGTGGAGAGGAAAACTCCCTTTTAACAGGAAGAAACCTCCAGAGGATCCTGGCTCAGTATAAGCAGCCATTCACCACGACTCACTGGGGATCGAGAAAACAGAGCACACACACACACACACACACACACACACACACACACAAGTCAGAACAGAAAAATTTTGAGTTTTTATTCTCATTCCGGAGGCCAGAAGGTTCTGATAAAGTAAAAAACTTTATTTAAACACTTACTTTTACCAAACGACTTCATAATGAAGGCGAGTTTTTGTCTCAGACTCGAAGTCCACTCACAGACCTGCTGTCGTGTTGGAGAACGTTTCGGAGAACCTGACCCGAGACCTGCTGCTGATGCTGGTGGAGAACATCTCCAAGTTGGACGAACACAACTTCAGTCTGGAGATCATCTGGGAATCCAAAATGGCCGTGGTCATCTTCAACAACCCTGCAGGTCAGAGCCAAGGCGGGTCACAAACACACGGGTCAAGCTCTGGTTCTGGGCTGGTACCTAGGGCTGGGCTATATGGACCAAAACTTATATCTCGATATCTTTTAGCTGAATTCCGATATGCGATATATTTCTCGATATTTTTCGGCCTTTAAAATATTTACAAGTTAACTCACTTCGAGCTGTCTTGGGAAATTAAACATAAATCAGTAGATTAAACGCGTAAAAATGTATCGATTCTTGTCAAACTTTAACCTTAAGGCCTATTCTCTACCAGTCTGAGCTTCAGAAACACTGGTACAGCTGTCAGCTAACACACACACACACACTTGAGAGCTAGAGGTGTATCAAATGTCCCACAGGCACTTTTAATTATATATTAATAATTAATGTAAAATTATTTAAATTTCATCTAGAGGTGGCCATTTTTGTTTATTTCTTGTCCAAAGAAAATAAATCTGTCATGTTAAGCTAAATGTATGATGATGTAATTGCTTCTACTGAAGATCACATGGGTCATGCACCGTGGAGTTATTTGTTATCAGGGCAAACATGGCTGGAGTTTAAAGCTTGGTTTATGCTTGACGCGTCCGCGAAGTCCGCGCGGCTCCGCGCTGCGAAATTGCATCATTTTAACAACCATGCCCCTCCACCGCGCCTCCGCATGGCCCAAAATTTCCACACCGCGCACCTAGGAAATTTTCTAACCACGCGGACGGTCGGACACGGAAAAACATGGCGGACTGGCAAGAACTAGTTATGGCAGGGGTTCGTAAATACAGACATTTGTATGATTCAGCTCTCAAAGACCACCGTGATCAACATGTTGTTAATAATTCTTGGAGAGAAATAGCTCGCACTGTCGGAAAAGACGAGGATGCTGTTAAAAATGCTGGAATGCCATGTTGTAAACAGTAATTTCTACTTCTGCTATGGTGTAGTGTTGGATGCATGCTGTAGAGCTCCATGCTGCCCCCTACAGTTTGGGAGAATATTGGCTCACCGCAGAGACAAGCTGCATGAACCATAAATGCTGCGAGTTGTGAAGCGCGTTCCATCCGCGAGCCGCATCACCAAGCGGAAAGTGAATGCGTCACGCATAAACCAAGCTTTACAGTGTTGGCTCTTATGAGCGATTATACTGTAATGACTCAGAGTCTCTGGTTGCTCTTTCATGAGTATTATTCTCGGGCTACTATCGCCATAACCCACGCCTTACAAGCTCTTCACTTTTTCAACAGAATCGCCCGTAACGGAGTTTTTACTAGCATAGCAAACCAGAGCGGAAAAAACCGGAATGTTTCTCACCCGTTGAGCTCGCCTTCAAAATAAAACGGTAACTCTTTAGTTTACTATTCAAACCCTTACAATACGTTTGAGGTAATTTGGCCACTCCGGCTATCCGTAGATGTTTACTCATTACACAGGGGAGGGAGGGGGATGGTTCGCGCCTCTGGCTCCGCATAAGCAGGATGGGAAACGGAACTCCGTTGGCGTTGAACGTCCCCAAATAATTAAAAACCAGAACGCCAAATGCAAAGTTTAGAGCAGCACATTTTCCCAGAGGCTCTCAGATTGAGCTAATTTGTGAGAACACACGTCATAACCGCTTAGAGATGGAGCAACATGTCGCTAGCATAGCAGCTAATCGCATAGCAGTTTGGCCAGTTATAGCGATACAAAGATATAAAGTCATCTTATATCTTGTTTAAAAATTATATCGATATTTTAAAAATATCGATATATCGCTCAGCCCTACTGGTACCAGAACCGTTTGACTCATCAGTGACTTGGACTTGATAAAATGACTCTGATCTCTGGTTCAGATGTGGAAAAGTTCATCCCTGCGAGTCAGAACCACTCAACGATGCGTAAACATGGACTGAGCGCTCGAGCCCTGGAAGCAGCGACGGGTGTTCGAGTGGAAGGTCTTCCTCAGAAGGACGTTAAAGGTACACAAACATTTTCACACATCTCTAAAAATGTTTATCAGCTTTGTAAATAAATTATTTATTTGTTTATTTGTTTTCCCTCGAGGAAGAGTTCAACATGATGTAATTCTTACGGTTAGCTGTATGTGTTAAAGAGGACATATTATATATTCATCTTCTTGTGCTGCCATGTGGACGTCTGCTGCCTCCAAACATGAATAGACCCATTCATCCATTTTCTATCAGTTTTTGGTTTCAGGAATTTTTTTACCTGAAATGAGCCGTTTCAAAAAGTCCCTCCTTGTGATGTCACAACCAGTGACTTTAGCGCAGAATCACGCCTGTCCTGCCGATGCTGGAGGAGCAGCAGCAGCTCTACTCCAAGCCCCTCCCCAATCCGACCTGCTTGCCTCATAGCAGCCAATTAGGGGGTAGGTGGGCGTGGTCAGCTTCAGCTAGGTTGTTTTTAAAGTGACAGAGCCCTCAAACGACTCATTCTGGAAGGTACTAAAACTCTCAAGAATAAAACAGCTGCTATTGCTTCATGAGAGAGGTTTAGTTCAAAGAACATCCTAACCCTCCCACTGTCCTAATGGGTGTGACCCCGCGAGGAAAGTTGACCAGTGAGCAGGGTTGATGGTTTATCCCTTGGGTCCACGTGGCAGGGGTGAGGAGTGAGCACCACCTCACCCCTACCACGTGGACCTCAATGTTTCGTATCGACCACAGAACTATTATCACTTAAATGAAACCCGTTATATATCTCCTTTAAGGTTACCTGCATGTGTTTAGTTAAACGTAAATAATGATTTTTTTGCGTTTTTTCTATTTTTTCTTTCTGAATCTTCTTCAGACCTACTGGAGCTGTGGTTTGAGAAGCACTGGGTGCTTCCTGACAAAGTCCTCATGGTCCCTGAAGAGCAAGCTGCCATTGTCACCTTCGGTGACCCTAAAGGTTTCTAACCCATAAACTGTCTTTGATTTGTAAACAAAAGGTTTGTAAGTCTGTGGACTCAGAACCCCGTAAGTCCAGGACTACATCCGTTCTGTTCTAACGGGACTCTGACCCTGATGTTGCTTTGGCCCTTCGGTTGACCATAGCCTCTCACCTTCTGGTTTCTCTTTCTTGCCTTGCTCCAGATGTGGAAGACATCTGCAGGAAAGAAGACCACATCATGCGGTCCATCCCTGTCAAGTTGTATCCGTACTACGAATCCCTGGGGACCGCCTTGTATGGCAAAGGGAGACCTTCATGGAAGATGCCGGATTCCTTCACAGTGAAGGTCCACCCTGTGATCTGGAAGTTCCTTCTGATGAAGGGACTGTTGGGAAGCATCAACGATCAGATGCATCCACACTTCTGCAGCGTAGCACTGGACGATCCCGAAGTGGAACTGAGCCCTCTGCCGAGCCTTTTGAGGCAGAAAGGTCTGACAGCTAAAGATGTAGCGGTCTGGTCCAAGACCGCCCGGGAGGCCTTCTGTCGCCTGATGTCTCAGTACTCTGCCTTTGAATGTGACGTGAACACAGATGCTTGGAAATCTGCAGAGAAAGAAGTCCATTTGGTCGTAAAGGAAGATGCCATATTGGTCTTTGATGCATCCAAGGAGGTTCTGATCGTCGCCGGTCGAGCTGACGACATAAAGACGATCAGGGCTCCGGTCGAAAACATCGTTCTTAAAGCCGCGAGCGCCGTTGAACGGAGCACCAAAGCTGTGAGTGAGACAATGCTTTTATCTCCTGAAAGGTTCTACATCCTGAAGCATGAAGGGCTGCTGAAAGCTGCCTCAGACATCTCCTCTGAGATGGAGCTCTCCTACAATGAAGGAACACAAACACTGACCATTAAAGGACTCACTGAAGAGGTGTTGAGAACCAAAAACTGGATCTTGGAGAAGAATACGTTCATTATGGAAAAACAGCTGAATATCCCACAGGGCCTCCTGCAGTACCTTGGGACCATGGACCCAGTGGAGATGTCTAAGAACCTGTTTGCGTCTCATAACATCAGTGCCGTCTTCCGCATTGACAGCAACAGGGTTACCCTGACCGGGAGTTCTGGCAAAGCCCTAGCTGATGCAGAGAGTAAGATGAAAGCAGATTTACTCGTTCGGACCCTGGATGTGAAAGACGCGACGGTTCTGACCCGTCAGGAGTGGACGGACCTGAACAAAGAGCTGTTAGACACCTTCAACTCTTCCGACAGGAGAACCGTAAACATTTGGGTCTCAGAGGGAGGAGGCAAAGTCACGGTGGCCGGCTTTGTCCACCCGGTCAAAGAAGTCTGCAGCAGTTTGAACGAGTTCATCAAGAACTACTCTCAAGTTCAAGAAAGCATTCGCGTCGAGTCCTGTGCCGTTGTTCAGTTCATCGAGAGGAAAAAGTCCGACGTTTGGTTGAGCATCGCCAAAGATCATGGTGTGTCAGTCAAACTCGACCCAGAAAGACCAAAGATCGTCGTCGGTGGGGCTCGTCTTCATGTCCAGAGAGCGAAATCCTGTCTCCGCGAACTCGCCGGTGCGCTCTGTGCCGGCACCTTAACTGTGGACAAACCTGGAGCTAAGAAGTACTTCCTGTCCCAAGGACACTTATTTCTGTCATCAGCATTGTCTGAGTTGGGCTGCGTGGTGGTGCTTCGGCCCGAGATTCAAGACGAAGAGGAAGATGAAGAGGAGGGTGAAGAAGAGGATGGAGTGTGTTACTGCAGCGTGCGGACCTCCAGTAGAGTTGTTGTTTCCGTCAGCAGGGCGGATATCTGCAGCCTCAAACTTGATGCGGTGGTGAACGCTGCCAACGAGGATCTGCAGCACATCGGCGGCTTGGCTTTGGCGATGCTCAAGGCTGCAGGACCACAGCTGCAGAAGATCAGCAATGATCACGTGGCTAAAAAGGGAAAGGTACAGGCGGGTAAAGCCGTCCTAACCGATGCCTTCAACCTGCCCTGCAGGTACGTTGTGCACGCAGTCGGACCGCGGTTCTCAGAGTATGACAGGAGGACTTCAGTGTCTCGCCTAAAGTCTGCAGTTAGAGAAAGTCTGAGACAAGCTGAGATGGTTAACTGCTCCACCATCGCCCTGCCCGCCATCAGCTCGGGTGTGTTTGGTTTTCCGGTTCCGCTCTGCACCGAAACCATAGCCCAGGCGGTCCGGGACTACTGCGATAGTCCCCAAGGTCCAAGATCGCTAACAGAGATTCACCTGGTAGACAACAACAGCGACACCGTCAGGGTCATGGCCGCAGCCGTCAAGAAAGAGTTCAGCGACCTGGAGCCGACCATGAGCATCCCCAAGGAGATGAGCAGGAAGAGTAAGAGAGCTGCAGGGTGAGTTTGGGAATGTTCTAGATTCAAACCAATAAAGTCAGCCGCTCGGAGCAGATGTCCCTGATGTTCCGCTGCAGAAGTCCTCAGGACTTTAATGTCTTACCAGAACCTCTGAGCCCTTGTTAGACAAGAAACCGTTCATTTTTGTAGCAGATCCATGAATCCCGCGTTGTTCCTGAGATGTTCTGGTTTCTGCTCTAAAGTAGGAAACCGTTCAGACATGTTTGGTTGGTGGACTGAACTCACCTGTTTGTTTGCTGCTCAGTGGACATCAGCGGGGTGGAGGCAGTCCCAGTAAGAGTCCATCATCGCAAGGAGCAGGAAGAGGAGGGTTTCAGGGAGATCATCAGGTGAACAGAGGGGTTCAGAGGTCATACAGCAGCGAGGATGGAGGGTAAGAACCCCAGATCTGATTCTTTTTCTTCCTGTCAGCCATCCCAGCCGAGTCTGTCGCACTGATTTGACCTTTTTTAATCGACTCTTTTTGAGAAACTTTGGACTCGGAGATGTTCCTCCTGTTCTTTGGTTGTAGGTCAGGAAGGATGGAGCAGATCACGCCTGATGGTCTGAAGATCGTTCTGCGTATGGGAAACATTCAGAACCAGAGCGTGAGTACCGCCTCTGGTTCTGGCGACTTCTAAAGAACTTTACAGTTTCTGTCCAGAAAATCCTCTCTGTTCTAATGTATTGGGTTTGGTTCTGGTTCTGGTGCGGGTCCACAGACTGACGTCATTGTTAACACCATAGCCGACAACATGGACCTGACCCAGGGAGCCGTTTCTCGGGCCATCGTGGAGGCGGCCGGTGACCAGCTCCAGGTCGCGGTTTACTCCGAATCCGAAACGTCCACGCGACAGCACGGTGACGTCGTCATCACCGATGGCTTCAATCTCAGGTGTCGGAAAGTTTTCCACGCCGTTTGTCCACCTTGGGACGGCGGCGGCGGCCAGGCAGAAAAGGTGAGACGGTGTCACGAGTTTTTTTCTGTTTTAGTTTCCCTCAAAGCTCCAGGATGTACCCTGAAACTCACCTCCTCTCTGGTTTCTCCAGGATTTATCATCCATCATCACTTCCTGTCTGGAGCAGGCTGAGAGGCGTCGGATGGCCTCTCTGTGCTTCCCAGCCATCGGAACTGGAAACCTGGGCTTCCCCAGAGAATTGGTGATCAGAATCCTGCTGGAGGAGATACAGGTGTTCAGTCGGAGGAGGAGCCCTCAACATCTGGAGGAGGTGGTGATCATGGTTCACCCCAGCGACCAGAAAACAGTTGACGTGAGTGGTTTGATGTTACCAGCAAAGTTTTTAGTGTTCTGACATCAACTGATCATCAAAACTAGGAAGAGATGAAGAGAGAAGCTTTCAGAGTGAGGCCGGTAGATTCTAATGAAGGAGTCTTGTAGCTGAAACGGGTTCAGATCTGAGGGATCTGAAGCTTTGATGTTCTAACGTGTCAGAACTGAAGCACCACCAGTGACGTTGTCTCAGCTCATCTGCTCTTCTGGGTCTATCTCATGGGAGAAGTCTTGACCGTCCTCCCACAGCCACCTTCTCCAGTGGGAGGTGTTCTCAAAAATGTTCTGAAAATGTCGCGTTTTCCTGCAAAATGGCAAACAAACCCCTTGATCTTCAGGGCCGTGATATACTCACTGTTTAACGACTCAAACATGCGTTTAAAATGGCTGCCACGTGTTTGTTGTGTTGATTGAAGCATTGTGCACGTCCCCCAAAATCAACGGGGCATGTCCTAGTGCCGTAATATACAAGTAACCAGTAGGTGGAGTTGACTAAATGGAGAGACACTCACCATGGTGTAGGGTAGAGCTGGGCGACAGGGCCTAAAATCAATATCACGACATATTGACGATTTCACCTCGATAACGACAAATGGACGATAACCACAGGTATGCGCAGAGACCAAAGTTGTCCACTAGAGGGGGCTGTCGTGTATCATCTTTACCTGACTCAAGGTGGTACAGCATCTTAACTCATTCACCGCCATTGACGACTAAAGTCGTCATTTGCATTTTTTACTGTGTGGGCGTCGGACGAGCCCCCGCACCGTGAGAACAAACATCTCAGCTCTAAAGCCGATCTTCATCCGCATACGTCACACGTCTCATGATCAGGAAGCAGAACAGCCATGTGTTAGGAGATCGTTTTGGGCCGCTGCTGTAAAAAAGTCACAATTCAACAACGATTATGAAAGAACGGATAACGCTCGAAACGCACGGATTCTTCCTCAGGTTATCCGCGGCTCCTTTAAAGGTCTTAAATTTGCTTTTCCAAATTTAAGGCCTTAAAAATGACAAATAATCCTTAAATACAGTTTCCGAAGGTCTTAAATTACCAAAGACCCAATAAACAAGATTCTTTTATTTCTATAAAAATTTCGTGAATTTCTATTTAGTGTTCATTATTTTTTGTGTACGATGTTGGCGTAAGCGGAACCGTAAACATTCAGTTGGTTGTGAAAGGGGGCTATTTTTAGATGAACACGTTAGCTGGTTAAGCTAGCAGGAGCTTGCGTCATGGGGAAGTGAGAGTTTAATGGTAACTGGATATTCGCGAAGTGGTTAGCACCGGTTCCAGGCAATAGCTGGACATTATAGCTTAAATGTAATTTTAAAAAATTGCTTAAATTTAGTCAAAGTAGTCTTAAAAAATATCTTAAAAATTCTTAAATTTGGCTCCCTTAAACCTGCAGATACCCTGCTTCCTGATGTAAGAGGTGAGTCTCCGCTTTGTTTTGGTTGTTTTGGCGCCGACATCATCCTGGCGCACAACATTCAGTAAAAACGGTGGCAGCGAAGGGTTTTACCGATCAGGAAACGGCTGGCAGCGAATGAGTTAAAGGACATGAACGCTGCCCACTAACACATCTTTTCTTTTTTATTATCAAATTTATTGACATGGGAAAAATTCTATTGATATTGAAGTGATATTGACTTTAGGCCATGTCGCCCAGCCCTAGTCCCACGTGAACTGTTGGGTGATGTAAAGACCAGAAGCGTCGCGTCTGGATTTCTCCAGTTTGCCGACTCTCAGCTGATTATGTTCATAAAAGCCAAACTGTTTACTGTCACTCTCGTTATTTATGTTTATCCTGTAGATTTCATGCAAACATGTTTGTTCAGTCTAAAGCTTGGTTTATGCTTGACGCATTGACTTTCCGCTTGGTGATGCGGCTCGCGGATGGAACACGCTTCACAACTCGCAGCGTTTATGGTTCATGCGGCTTGTCTCTGCGGTGAGCCAATATTCTCCCAAACTGTAGGGGGCAGCATGGAGCTCTACGGCATCATCCAACACTACACCATAGTAGAAGTAAAAATTACTGTTGTTTACAACATGTTGTTCCAGCATTTTTAACAGCGTCCTCGTCTTTTCCGACAGTGCGAGCTATTTCTCTCCAAGAATTATTAACAACATGTTGATCACGGTGATCTTTGAGAGCTGAATCATACAAATGTCTGTATTTACGAACCTCTGCCATACTAGTTACTGCCAGTCCGCCATGTTTTTCCATGTCCGACCGTCCGCGTGGTTAGAAAATTTCCTAGGTGCGCGGTGCGGAAATTTTGGGCCGTGCGGAGGCGCGGTGGAGGGGCGTGGTTGTTAAAATGACGCAATTTTGCCGTGCAGACCTCGCGGACACGTCAAGCATAAACCAACCTTAACATGAACAAGATAGTGGAGAAGGTAACTAGAATAATGTGTGCTGATTTCATTTGAAAGTATCAAAAGTAAAATAACTCGGTAACCTCTAATGGATTAGTTCATAAACAAGCTATAAAACTATTTTATAACTTTTTTTTACTTCACATTTTAAGATCAGACACCTGCATAAAAATAAAACCCAGCCTGTTGTTTTTAGAGCTTCACCAGAGGGTTCTCCGGTCAGACGGGTCAGAGGAACGTCCAACATGAAGACGAGGAGGACTTTAGTAGATCTGCAGCTCAGCGGGCTTCCAGCCATGGACGGAACATCTCAGGTGAGACGAGAGGAAAGATTATCTGTATGCAGGGTTAGGAAACGTTTTTCAGACCAAAACATGATGATTACATTATTTGGGGGAAAACTTTAATAGAAGGGTGTGCTGCTAGTCAGTGGACCGCATTAGTTTACTGATATTTCATCCTTTTCTTTCTGAAATGCGCTGATGAGCTCACGTCTCTTTAGGACACGCCCTCTAAAAGGCTTGGTCTGCTCTGATTGGTCAGTTGGTCCTTCAGAAATAATTGATGAGGCCACGCCCCTTTGTCTATATAAATTCTCCTCATAGGTTTGATATTTTTTCGATTGTCGGAGAAAAAGTTGGACAAAATCGCGACTTTAATCAAATAATTCTGAAAGGAAATGCTGAATATTTTTGAATAAATAAATTGTGTGTGTGTGTGTGTGTGTGTGTGTGTGTGTGTGTGTGTGTGTGTGTGTGTGTGTGTGTGTGTGTGTGTGTGTGTGTGTCAGACACCTTCAGCCCCGTCTTGTCCCCCTCCCTCGGTGTGTACCAGATGCAGATGGGTCAGCTCACCTTGGAGGTGTCATCCGGTGACATCACCAAGGAGGCCTGTGAAGTCATCGTCAACTCGTCCAATCAGAAGTTTGACCTTTATGCAGGTGAGCATTCCTCCTTGCAGCTGAACGCTGGTACAGAGCGGTGGGATTGACTGGATTAGCCCAAATGCCGGTACCGTGTGAGGTTTGAGGAACCAAAACTCTTCTGTTAACCCTCCCGCTGTCCTAATGGGTGACCCCGCCAGCAAAGGTGACCGTTGAACAGGATTGATGGTTTATCCCGTCAACATATAAATATTGGACAATGGGTTTCCATAGGCTCCAATAACACATTTTTGAAGAAAAATGGGAGGTGGCCACCACCGCCATTTTGACAGTGTCACAGGTTCCGTCAAGCCCAGACAATTCCACAAAAGGGAAGAGAGGTGGAGCTGAGGGTGGGGCTGTAAGGCTGGGATCAACTGACGACACCCGGTCGAACTAGCTACAAGCTAACCCAAAGCTAACGCGGAGGTGGGAGCTAAGCTAACGGAGGTAGCAACCTAGCTACAACCGGAGTTAACTGTGCACAACACCAGAGCTTCTGAGTCAGAGATACGCCGGGCTGACCGCTGGGTAAAACCGGGTGGAACACAGAGGTCTCCGAGAGCTCCACAAGCCATCAGCCCGCGCAGCAGACAGAAGCCGGGATCAGACAGAGATGCGCCGAGCTGCGGGAAGGGGAGAACGGGAGAGCTCCACAAGCCGGTAGTCGGAACCCAGCTCCACCAACATGTTATATTTCAACCCATTTTCTAAAGTGCAGCTTTATGTTAAATGCACTGGGTTTTACCCTATTACATTTAAATTTCATGGTTAAACAGTACATGTTAAAATCTAAGCTCAGCTCGGCAGTGACCTAAAATACATAAATATAATTTTACTTACCGAAAAAAATGAAGTGGAGACTCCTTGGACGCTCTATTAGTGCAATTAATGCCACAGCAAGTCATTTTGTCCAACAATTGCACAAAAAATATCCAAACAAGAATACACAAACACAGACACTCAAAATCCCGGAGCAGTTTCCAGGCCAGACCGAGGCTCTACTGAGGCCTTTCCACGGAGCTAGCTCTGTGGTCACGTGGGTCTGATGCTCATTAATTATACAGAATTTTAGGCTTTTAATACACTTAAACAGAAGAGTGAGAAAAACACTCACCCCCCTCAGAGTTGTCATGAGTGTAAACTAGATCATTTAAACTAAAAATATGTTTTGGTACCAGGCTGTAAACATGTTTATTTCTGCTGTGAAATTGGTATTTTTAACATGGGAGTCAATGAGGATTTGCTCGCTTCTGACACCAGCCCCCAGTGGATGAGAGTGGAACTGCAATTTCTGTCACTTCCGCGTTGGCCTCAATTTTTCACCCGCATTGTGGGGGCTTGGTTAATACCTTGAGGTGCACGTGGCAGGGGTGAGGAGTGAGCACCACCTCACCCCTGCCACGTAGACCCATGGGATAAACCATCAATCCTGCTCAATGGTCAACTTTCCTGGCGGGGTCACCCATTCGGACAGCGGGAGGGTTAAAATGTTTGTTTTCTCTTTGTTTCTCAGGAGTTTCCAAGGCGATCCTAGACAGCGCCGGAGTCAAGGTTCAGCAGGAGTGCTCAGCCATCGGTGTGTGTTAATTTATCTGTCACAAGGACAAATAATCGTTTAAGTCACCATTATTTTTCTTATTTAGAAATTTTAAATGAGTCTAGAATCTGCACCAGTTAGAGCACCAGTTCAAGCGTGTCCTTAAAATAGGGAAATAATTTGCTTTTACATTTTTTAATTTGGCTGCTTTGTTGTGACGGTTACTCAGTTCCTACATTTATTGTTATTTAGAAGTTTTTCATCCTCTTTAGAGAAATTTGAAAGCTATAAAAGAGTTTCTACATTGGTGTAAAGGGTGTAAATAATGCTACCATCACAGAAACAGAATAAGTCCGTGGTTCAAACTGTCTGAGTGTTTCCTGTCTAGTGAGTGCTCAGGGTTACATGCCTCGTGCGATGATCCTCACCTCAGCCGGTCAGCTTCCCTCCAGAAACATCCTCCACATCGTCGGTCAAAACGATCCCTCAAGGATTAAGGAGATGGTTTATGGAGTCCTGAAGTTCTGCGAGGACCACAAGTTCTCTTCTGTTGCTTTCCCAGCTCTGGGAACAGGTCTGACCCAAATTTTACTACAGTAGAAATTAGGGCTGCTCGATTATGGCAAAAATAAAAATCACAATTATGGTGACTGAAATTGAGATCACGATTATTTAGGACGATTTTTCAATTTATGTTGATTTTAATTGTTTTTATTCAGTCATAAAATTGCTCAGGGCACAATCAGGACAAAAATAAATAAGAAACAAGATGATCACTAAAATAACTCCTGATTCCCAGTATAAAAAGACCAATATACTTATAGCTCATTGTTTATGACCCAAGGGCTATAGACCTTGGTTTAACTCATTTAAGTCTAACCAGTACAGACCCAAATACCAATATCTTGCAAATACTGACAGCAAGAATTATACAGTGGCATTTATAACAAATAATTGCAAATAAATTGATGTTCACAAAATTTTGCATAACTTTTATTGAGTCGTGTCTAGGTGCTGTAGGAGCGTGCACTAGCACCGTGTCCTCAGAGAGATTAGTTATTAGTTATCAGCGTGAGGAACTTATTTCGACCTTATTTATAAACTATTTATTTACAAGTCCATCAGTTAATGTAGTAATTGTCCCAACCACAGCTGCACCCCCCCACCCCCCAAACCCGGTTTCACAGCAATCGGGGCTAGCTGCATGCGTGTTTAGCGCGCCGCACGCGCACATTTAGCCATTTTAGTGGCTCAGGAGCCCGCAGGTACGGTGTGTGTGTCACTCACTCTGGTTAATCCAACAGGGAGCCGGCTCTGAGAGCTGTTTCTTTAGCGACTGACACATCACTGCATCATTCCCTTTCCTAATGTCCTGAAGAACGTTCCGGAGCACAGGCGGAGTGTTTAGCTAACCTGCAGGAAATGTCGACGACAGTTATCCAGAAAGTAGCTAAGGGTTACCAGAGATGTTTCTGAGGTGTTCGCTAGGTACTTTTAAGTTAAAAAGTCAAGAAGGTGGTCTGAAAAGCTGCTAGAAATAGCGTCAAAGTCACTAAGTTGGCAACACTGTGGGAGGAGTGCTTCATTTTCAACTCAGGGCAGCGCAAGCGGGAGGAGCAAATAATCGGCTTGTTTTGTTTTTTATAATCGTTCAAAACTCAGATCGTAATCGTGATTAAATTTTGATTAATTGAGCAGCCCTAGTAGAAATTCACTTAAACCCTTTTTCCTTGTTTACTTCATTCTGTCGCTGCTTTTATTTCATCACACCGTTTTATGGACCTTCATCACTTCCAGGTTTTTGTGGGTCTGTTTTACTTCACTGTAATGAAACAGAAGAAGAGTAAAAAAGTAAATAAACCGAAAACAATCCAGAAACCTGAACGTCGTTGGCCATTTTCAACATCAAAATAAATACTTTCAAAATAAATTTATTGTCTCCCTTTTTCATCAAATTGTTAATATGCACCAGTTTTCTCTGAAACAGGACGTTTCAATCCAAAGAGATGTAATAAATAAATCTGATTGGATCCCGGACAAGCCCCCATCATGCCACTGCATCTTTGAATGTGGTACTCAGCGCTGTTAGAGGCTTTGAATAGAGCTTTAATAACCCGTGTGTTTGTCTGACATGTTTGCTTCATCATCATCAGCTCTGCTGGTCATCTTCTTTGTAGGTCAGGGAGGCGCGAGCCCGTCTGCGGTGGCCGACGCCATGGTTGGTGCCGTGGTGGACTTTGTGAGGAAGAAGAAGCAGAAGTTTGTTTGCAGCGTGAAGATCCTGATATTCCAGACGATCATGATAAAGGAATTCTACAGTAACATGAGGAAGAGGTCAGGAGAGGAAGTGGAGAAGGGACTCATGGGAAAGATCAAAGGTAGCTGTCCATCTGCTGCCGGAAGGAAATATTAAACCAAACTTCTTTATGCTCAGATTTAGTTGTAGAATTTGTCAGTTGTTGAGTTTTTTGGAGGTGATGGAGCAGAGTAAAAAAATGTTTTCCCTGAACAAAAGTATTGTCTTCACTGAATCATCTTGTTTTGACTACTTTCAGAAGAAGTTTAAGATGCATAAATCTGCAGAAGGGAAGAGCGTTGATAACTCCGGCCTTCGTGGCGTTTAAAAGCAGATCGTCTCTGCGGAGGAGTGGCCCTCTCTGCTTCAGCTCAGATTTACAGCCACTGGTTTAGAAAGATTATTTCATTTCATTCCAGACTTTTTCGGAATTGGGTCAGAGCAGCAAAGACCTACTAATTTGGTTCTGGAGAAGGAGGAGTTTGAGGCGGCGGTGTTTCAGCTGTGTGCCGAAACCGAAACGGTTCGTCTGAACTTATTCTTCTTTTGTTTCATTTTCTGATTGAAACAATTCAGTAAAATGTTTTAAAACTGCAGCTTCCAGGTCTTTGGGGATATTTCTGGGTTAAAATAGTTGAGATTATTTCCTGCGGATTTGTAGTTTGTTGTCATTTCAGTGGTAACAATGCGCCCTGTTAACAAAACTGAACCAAACTATGGTTTTCTTGCACCGTAGGCCGTGAGTGAGGCCAAGAAACGGATCAGCAATCTAATTTTGGCCGAGCAGGCAAAGAAAACCATCTCTGATCAGCTTATTAGTCAGTTCAGCCACGCTGACGTGGAGGAGCTTCAGTCGCTCCAGAAGGAGCTGACCGTGAACATCCGTCTGGAGACAGGACGGGAAGACCAAGAATCAAAGATCCACCTGGAGGGTCTGACCAGAGACGTCTTCAAGGCCGAGTCAGCCATCAGGTCAGAAACCAGACGCCGAGTCTCTCGACATGTTTTCGTGAAAGCGCTTTCATCGTGTTCTGGTGATTTTTAGGGACATCATCCGGAAGGTGGAGAAGACGGAGAATATGAGGAGCAGAGCTAAACTAGTGAGTAAACTGGTGGAATGGCAGTACCAGGACCCTAACGGTTCAAAGGTTCCCTTTGACATCATCACCAACCTTCAGCTGGAGGATGCTTTAGATAAACACCCAACTGTGAAGATAAAAATCGGAAACAAAACGTTCATCGCAGACCCGAAACTCAAGAAAGCTTATTTACCGAATGGGCAGAACCAGCTGGAGCTGCTGAGAAAAGACCTGAAAGGTGATTACACCATCCGTCTGCACAGAGTTGAACAAGTCCAGGTCACTTTTAGTAAAGTCCGTTCTTGTTGTAGTGCCTGGTGCTCCTCTACCTCCTCACTGGGAGGACATGAAGGGGGACATCGTGAAGCTGTTTCCTGTGACGGTGGGAACGACAGAATACAACACCGTGATGGGAGAAATTACTAAGAACGGACTCGCTCCAAACGTCATCAGTGTGAGTTAAAGATCATCCTTGATCCATTAAAGGCCAGAACCAACACGGGTTAAAGGGGATTGAGGTGGTGGAGGATCCAGGTCCGGGAGCAAAGACCAGACCTTCTTCTCCCAAAGTATTCGATGTTAAGTTAATTAAATGTTAGTTTAAAACATGTTTTTTCAACCAGAGACCGGAATATTCCTCTGTCGGACCAGAAGCAGGAAAAACCTGGGAATAAATGAGGAATGACCCGAGAAGTGACATCAAAGCAGAAGATATGATAAATAACCCATACCCGTGTAGCGCCTTTCAGAGTCAGAGGACTCCAAAGCGCTTTACACTCCAGTGTATCATTCACCCGTTCACACACACATTCACACACTGGTGGGGATGAGCTACGATGTAGCCACAGCTGCCCAGGGGCGTGCTGACAGAGACTACTGACCACAGGCGCCACCGGTCCCTCTGACCACCACCGGCAGGTTAGCGGGGTTAAGTGTCTTGCCCAAGGACACAACAGCAGAATTCTCTGTCCGGAGCCGGGATCGAACCTGCAACCTTCCGATTACTGAACAACCCGCCCAACCTGTTGAGCTACTGCTGCCCCGAATACAATCAGCTGATTGTTAAATGCAGCGTTTTTAACCTGCTATAGTGGTATTTTTACCTGAATATGTGACATGTTTGCAGGTCGAACGGGTCCAAAACACGACGCTGTGGCAGAGTTTCCAGCTGCTGAAGAAACAGATGGAGGTGAAGAACAACCACGCCAACAACGAGAGGCTCCTGTTTCACGGCACCGCTTCCAAATCCACCGACCTCATCAACTCTAAGGGCTTCAACCGGAGCTACGCAGGAATACACGGTACCAAACCTTCATGATCTCGTCACCGCCGGTGTTCCCCACGTCTCAGTGCTAGGATCCTTTTGTTCACATAATCAGCTGTAGCTGCTGCTCTGGTCTGAGGTTAAAACCCTCTAGTCAGGCGTTTGTCCTTTTACTGTCAAACATGATGACTGGCTCTCCTCACGTTACATCTTTGTCCTCTTCATGTTGTTTTTCTTTACAATATAAAAAACCAGAGTTCTCCCTCTCTCTGGCCTCAGTACCGCTCTAGTTAAATCTTCCAACTTGTTCTCCAAGTGCTTCATGTCTAGTTGTGGTTGTGACGGTGTGAAGATTTAACCTCACGGTGATTGTGACCAAAATTATCACGGTTTTCGGTATAATCGCGGTATTCTTTTTTAAACGTGTTACATTTTCAGACAACTACATAAACCCTGTATATCAGGAAAATATTGTCCTCAGTTTGTGTCTAAATTTAGCCTAAAATGTGTTATTTTGTAATTATGTTGTTTATTTGTTTACATTTTTCCCCTTTAGTCTTTAAAATACCAATATTTACCCATAACTTCTTATTTTTTGTCTGTTTGATGTCATCATTTTAAAAATATTACATCAGATGATACTCAGTACTCAAGTAGCCTTCTAATCAGATACTTTTTTACCCTTACTTGAGTAATAAACCCTATATCAGGAAAATATTGTCCTCGGTTTGTGTTCTTCCAGTGAGCTTTGCAGATGTGGGAAAATGTCATCAGGCAGTAATCATTGTTAAATTCATAATTATTCTCGGAGAGAGACCAACTCTTATCTGCCCCTGGGAGCCCCGTAATGCATAGCGTCATTTCAACATGGCGGTGTCCGCGACACGGTTTATATGCAGGTAACGGCGCTGCGGCTGCTTTATATAGCGACTCGTTGCGTTCTCCCTCAACCCAAATCCTCGGGTCACGCATTTTAGCTAAAACGCTAACGTTAGCTTGCCTTGCGTCGACTGTAGAGTTGTGGGTGATGGTCACGCAGATGTGTCATGAGATTTGAAGCGTTGCTGCCTTTCACAGACACTTTTTCTGCACGTGCTGCAAACAGGATAGCCGTCTTCTATCAGCTGTCCCTCGGCATTCTTCAGATATCCAAAAGATGCCCGTACTTCCCACTTTGTCTTCTTTGAGGGATAATAAATGTCCTGAGCGCTGCCGTCTCCTCCTTTGGCCATTATTTCAGCTTTAGCTTCAAGAAAGTTTTGGTTGTAAACAACAAAGTGCGCATGTGCCGCCGGCAACTTCAGCAGATGATACGGTGGCTGGTAAGGGTCACCGCGCCTACACCGCAGCCACGGTAATCCACCAAGATAATATATGTTTTTTAAAACAAGACGGTTATTATTATTGTCAACTTTTTTACCGGGGTTTACCGCTACACCGGTTACCGTGACAACCCTACTTATGGGTGAGAATTAGATGAAACTTTGATATTTGCATCATGTGACCTCGTCTAAATATGATTGTAAACAAGTTTTTTTTTGACAGGGTGACTTCTGGAGACATGTCTATATTTTACCTGTTTTCTGCCTCCACCTGTAAATGTTTCTGCTGTTTCAGGTGCGATGTACGGTAAAGGCTCCTACTTTGCTGTGGACCCTGCATATTCAGCAGGAAACTACGCCAAACCTGACAGCAAAGGACACAAGCGCATGTACCAGGCCCGGGTTCTTGTTGGAGATTACACCCAGGGAAGTGGTACCATGATCACCCCTCCCGCCAAGTCTACGAATCCCGCAGACCTGTACGATAGCGTCACAGATAGAGCCAATAATCCATCCATGTTTGTTGTCTTTAATGATATTCAGGCATACCCAGAATACCTGATCACGTTCACATGAACCAGTAGGTCTCATAAAACATTTGTGATAAAGAAATAACCTCCTCTATGTAAATTAGACAGTAAAACGCTGAAATGAAAGGATTTTGAACGTTTCCTGAAGGTGTTGTTGGCTTCTAAATAAACACTGATGTGTAATTTGTGCTTCTGTTGTTTGTTTTTTGCTAAGTCATGTTTTGTCTCAGACATACGAGGTTACACTGGTCTGTGATCACAGATCTATAGATGTCTAAAGGCACAACACAGATAGAGGGGTGAGACATTGCCCTGTAATCATTGGGTTTCTGGTTCAAAGCCAAGCTTGGTCGTGTCCTTGAGCTCTTCACATCAAAGCATAAGCTACAACCTCTAGTTCTGTCTCGTGTCCTGTCCTCGGGCACTAAACCACACAACATGGCTGCTCTCACTACTGTCTTCTACACCTGAAACCCCGTCGTCAGACATCACATCTGGCACGTTTCTCCACCCATTCCAGCCTGCTTCACACATTTCATCACCTCTTTTCTACACCCACCATCGCCAGGGGTGGACTGAGATGAACATTCGGCCCTCACAGTGGAGCAGGGGGGTCGTGCTGCACACAGAGACGTTTCTGTTCCACCGGCTGTGAGAGTGTCCCCCCCAAAATTACGTCCATGCTCGTAGTGATATGTTCCATAACCCTGATTGCTTCATGTGTAGATCGTTGGAAAGCTGCTTTTGTGTACTTTTAGGAACCGTTGGAATTATTTGAAGCTGATCAGCCATTCAAAAAATATAAAACGGAGCATTTTGGATGACAAACTCAGCACGTCTCTGAATCTGTGCTGTAATTCATTGTGCTCAAGACAGGGAATCCCGGTGGCTACCGTAATGTATTTTATAAGCACGAAAAGCCCAATTTTTATTCTTTTCAGCACTTTTGGAATTTTAATGATATCTTAAACGGTTCAGGAATTATGGTAATGAGAAGCATGTCCAATCCCGTCTGCAGTGACAGGTTGGTAATAAGAATATTGTGGCCCCCTAGCCCCCCTTTAGGGGGTCCCCCAACACAAGGGGGCCCCAGGCGGCCACCGACCTATGCCTGTCATGGTCTGTGCTGAGTTAACACCTGTTTTGTGCTGAGTCCTTCTGTGTGCAGGTGGGTGTGGCCGCACGAGTCGGTGGTCTCTTTGCTCTCTCGTCGGACCAAAGCCCTCTCAAGAGTATTTATTAAAAGACACACAGAAAGGATAAAACGCACACACATTTAGGGAGACAAGCATGCGCTGGCACACGGCGTTCTTACTGATAAGCTAGGACTGGGAAGAGGCAAGGTCAAGCGCCTGTCTGTTGCCAGGAAAGAATAAGCTGGATGAGTTTCGTTTAAAATAATGTATCCATAATTTATCCAACAGCAGCTGCTGTTGATCTTCTCATCAGTGGTCAGGGGAGTGTCAGGACAACTCATCAGTGCCAGATGATTACTCAGTATTGGGTAGTATTCTCGCCAGAACCTTTGCCTGTCTCTAGCTGGTTTTATCTCCTGTTTACCTCACTTCTCTCGTTTTAATCTGCCCTGTTACCTCCGACCTCCTCAGGTACCTCCCGTTCATCAGCCAACTTCCACCATCAAGCAATAGACTCACCGGATCAATCCTGCTCACCAGCCCGCCGCTTGCCCCTGACCGCCTGCTCTCCAACCTTCACCTGCCATCAGGACACCCTGGACTCCGGTGCTCAGCTCCCAGCCATTTCCTCTGCCTCTCACCCGACCAACTCAGCCAGCCTCGACTTGCCCTCCTCTCAAACTCTCCCCAACAACCAGGAAACCATAAGACAAACTCTCATTACTTTTTGTGCCCGTTGTCCTGCAACTACTCGCTCTGGTTTTCTACTTCAGAACTTCATCAGAACCTCCCGAATCCAGATCTTCATCTGCATCTCCACCGAACTAAAATTAAATAATTTGTACTTACCTTCTGCCTGTTGTGTGATTCTGCATGTCGTGGGTCAAAAAACCACAACCCAACATGACAATGCCTAATGGTAAAACCGCCACTGGGTACAATGGCAGAAGAGGCTAGCCCACCCCTGCCCATTGCTTTGGACCGCAGACCCTAAACTTTTAAAGTTCTCTACCTTCTTTATTTCTAACTGTAGCGTCGCTGTTCCACTTGTGCTCCTCTCATTTACACACATGGATTCTGTCCTGTTACATAGTTTCTCTCAGGTGACCATTAATATTCATTCATCCGTCCTCTTCCTCTTATCCGGGGTTGGGTCGCGAGGGCAGCAGCCCAAGTCGAGAGGCCCAGACTCGCCTCTCCAGAGCCACTTGGGCCAGCTCCTCCAGGGGAATCTCAAGGCGTTCCCTGGCTAGAGGAGAGACATAGTCCCTCCAGCGTGTCCAGGGTCTTCCCTTTTGCTCTCCTCCTGGTTGGACGTGCCCAGAAAACCTCACCAGGGTGGCATCCAGCAGGCATCCTGACCAGATGCCCGAGGACCCACCTCAGCTGGCTCCTCTCAATGCTATTTCAGCAGATACGACAAATGTAACGTAACGTCGTAAAAAATGTTTTGAAAGATTTCATCTTGTGTTTAGTTTATTTTAAATACAGAGCCGTTTCCTGCTCCTCCGTCCTACTGGCTGAAAGTGGAATTACAGCTACCGTAAACGACCCTGCTTGTGGTAGCTAGCGCTCCCAATGAGCTAACAC
>NC_091750.1:36904588-36909588 GCF_043380555.1 Nothobranchius furzeri | reverse complement strand
CCCAAGTGGAGGAGTTTAAGTATCTCGGGGTCTTGTTCACGAGTGAGGGAAAGCTGGAGCGTGAGATCGATAGGCGGATTGGTGCTGCGTCTGCAGTGATGCGGGCGTTGTACCGGTCTGTCGTGGTGAAGAGAGAGCTGAGTCAGAAGGCGAAGCTCTCGATTTACCGGTCCATCTACGTTCCTACCCTCACCTATGGTCATGAGCTTTGGGTAGTGACCGAAAGAACGAGATCACGGATACAAGCGGCCGAAATGAGTTTTCTCCGAAGGGTGGCTGGGCTCTCCCTTAGAGATAGGGTGAGAAGTTCAGTCATTCGGGAGGGGCTCGGAGTAGACCCGCTGCTCTTCCACATCGAGAGGAGCCAGTTGAGGTGGCTCGGGCATCTGGTCAGGATGCCACCTGGATGCCTCCCTGGTGAGGTTTTCCGGGCACGTCCAACCGGGAGGAGACCTAAAGGTAGACCCAGGACACGCTGGAGGGACTATGTCTCTCACCTGGCCAGGGAACGCCTTGGGATTCCTCCGGAGGAGCTGGCCCAAGTGGCTGGGGAGACGGACGTCTGGGCCTCTTGCCTCAAGCTTGGATTATGCTTGACGCGTCCGCGAGGTTCGCACGGCTCCGTGCGGCGAAATTGCGTCATTTTAACAACCACGCCCCTCCACCGTGCCTCCGCACGGCCCAAACTTTCCGCAACGCGCACCTAGGAAATTTTCTAACCACGCCGACGGTCGGACGCAGAAAAACACGGCGGACCGGCAAGAACTAGTATGGCAGAGGTTGGTAAATACAGACATTTGTATGATTCAGCTCTCAGAGATCACCATGATCAACATGTTGTTAATAATTCTTGGAGAGAAATAGCTCGTACTGCCGGAAAAGACGAGGACGCTGTTAAAAATGCTGGAATGCCATGTTGTAAACAGTAATTTTTACTTCTACTATGGTGTAGTGTTGGATACATGCCGTAGAGCTCCATGCTGCCCCCTACAGTTTGGGAGAATATTGGCTCACCGCAGAGACGAGCCGCATGAACCATAAACGCTGCGAGTTGTGAAGCGCGTTTCATCCGCGAGCCGCATCACCAAGCGGAAAGTGAACGCGTCAAGCATAAACCAAGCTTTAGGCTACTGCCCTCGTGACCCAACTCCGAATAAGCAGATAAAAATGGATGGATGGATGGATGGATGGATGGATGGATGGATGGTTGGATGGATGGATGGATGGATGGATGGTTGGATGGATGGATGGATGGATGGATGGATGGATGGATGGATAGATGGATGGATGGATGGATGGTTGGATGGATGAATGGATGGATGGATGGATGGATGGATGGATGGATGGATGGATGGATGGATGAATGGATGGATGGATGATGGTTGGATGGATGGATGGATGAATGGTTGGATGGATGGATGGATGGATGGATGGATGGATGGTTGGATGGATGAGTGGATGAGTGGATGGATGGATGAGTGGATGGTGGATGGATGGTTGGATGGATGAGTGGATGGTGGATGGATGGATGGATGGTGGATAGATGAGTGGATGGTGGATGGATGGTTGGATGGATGGATGATGGTTGGATGGATGGATGGATGGTGGATGGATGGATGATGGTTGGATGGATGGATGGATGGATGAATGGTTGGATGGATGGATGGATGGATGGATGGTTGGATGGATGGATGGATGGTGGATGGATGGATGATGGTTGGATGGATGGATGGATGATGGTTGGATGGATGGAATCAAACTAAAAATATGTTTAAACTATTTAAACAGTAAATAGTTTGGATATGGAAGGTAAACAGTAAACATGGATGCTTCCAAACATGAAATATTTATGGGGGTTTTTTTCTCACCAAAACAAAAGTAAAGATCTACAGCCAAGGTCTCAGAGACCCTTAACTACTCGTGTTTGGGTTGAATTTCATATATTTAGATTTTATACATTTATAATTTAGGTTTGTGTGTCGAGTTTCACTTTCTACAGTCAGATTCAGAGGAACAAACCTCTCTCAGACCATCACAGCTTTGATCTGAAGGTGGTTTTTCTGGTCTCACCTCGATTAAAAACCACGACTGGAGTTTTAGAAGAACACGTCCAGAATCCAGCTGACCCGCGTCCATAGCTGGGCCAGAAGTTGGGTGTGGATTTGTGGTTCTGCCGTGATGATTTCTGTCTTTAAACTGGGCTTTTGGAGAACCTCTCACCTGCGATGACTCATCCAGTAAAAACCAAATCACCGTTCTGTCTTCTCTGCAGGACGAGCAGACGGACAGCCTTCACACTTCCATCAGCCGTCCAAACTTTTTCTATCGCAGGTGAGCTCAGCTCAGACTTTACCTGAATCTCTCGCTGCAGACCTGAACCACCAGAGGATGTTCTTGTTTCCATGACAACAGGAAGCGAGCCCTTAGGACAAAGCTGATCAACTCAGAGTACACGGTCGGTAACCTGGACGACAGCAGCGGCAGTGAAATCACCGAGTCTGACTGAGGAGGTGCCGGGAGCACGTCTGGATCAACGTTCCGATTCCAAAGCTGCTCCTCCTGCTTTCATGTTTCAGATGATTAAATGTTTGTATTTCCTGAGGGAAACTGAAATAAATCCATTTGGTAACGTTTGGGTTTTTAGTCCAGATGCGAAACGTTAGGAGATGTTTCAGTTTTCTTTAGTTCCAAACAAACTGGAAATTTGAGCCGAAGAACCGGAGCCTGAGGTGAAACCGGGTCACAGCGGTCATGTAAACACTTTATTTCAGCAAACATGGATCACAACAAATAAACAAACAACTTCCAGGAACATTTAGAAAGTCAGAGCGTCTTCATCCACCTGCAGACACTCCTGTGGTGTGTGTGTGTGTGTGTGTGTGTGTGTGTGTGTGTGTGTGTGTGTGTGTGTGTGTGTGTGTGTGTGTGTGTGTGTGTGTGTGTGTGTGTGTGTGTGTGTGTGTGTGTTACATTGTGTGTATCTGTGTCAGAGAGTGTATCTGTTGTTGCCAGTGTGTGTTCCAGCGTTGTTGTTCACTCAGGTGTCTTTGATTTTCGGAATCTGAACATGACGTCTCAGAGCTGAACAGCTTCTCAAACCGCTGACACACACACACACACACACAAACACACATACACACACACACACACACAGTGAGAAATTGCAGATTAACATTTACACAAACATCTATTTGTGCGTGTGCGTGTGTGCGTGTGCGTGTGTGCGTGCGTGCGTGCGTGCGTGCGTGCGTGTGTGTGTGTGTGTGTGTGTGTGTGTACCTTCACAGCAGCATCTCTATTGACAATAACTTCCTCATGTTTCTGGCTGTAAGTGGTTGTGATGATATCTTCTGTTGTCATGGTAACAGGAGTGGATGGATCAGAGTCCTTGGTGGGGGTAAACAGGAAGGAGATACCAGGCCAGGTCCTAAAACACAAACACACACACACACACACACACACACACACACACGCGCGAGCTGAAACCACTTCCTGTTTGTGTTTCTTTCTGATTCTTCTGCTCTTACGTCTGGTTACCTGCGTCCTCTTCCTGTTTCAGCTCCCGTCTCCATGGTAACAGCTTTGTGTTCAGTGTGCTGATGAGTCACTGCAGAAACAAAATGGCACATGTAAAACCTTTCCTAACACATGTTCCTCATGGCTTCCCGAGTCGACTCGTGCCTCGGGTGCCGACTACGGAGAGACCTTCGAGTCTTCAGGTGAGATTAAACTCGGACAGATAGAGGATCCTTCTGGAGCGCCCAGTCCCTCCTGTTGACCTGACGGTGGTCTCGACTCAGACGGAGTTCAAATAACAACCATCCCCTTTAGTTTTTGATGTCAGCTACAGGTGAGTCTGGGTTACCTGCAGGTGTGAGCAGGTCGTCCAGCAGCAGCAGCAGATTCTCTGACAGAGAAGCCAGTGATGTCACAAACTCCTCTGTTCTGGAACGCACACACTTCTGCATTTAACACACACACACACACACACACACGCACACACGCACGCACACACACACACACACACACTCCGTGTGAGAAAGCAGGTGTGATAAAAGGTTTGACTGTGGCTCCACCCCCTCCTACCTGCAGTTCCTGGTGCATGCTCCAGGTGGCGCTGTGCAGCTGCTGCTGCCTCAGCTCCTCTCTGGCGTTCAGCGCCTGCAGCTCGTCGGCTGTGAGAGAAACTCTCAGCTTGTGGAAGTTCGACCTCTGATGACACAAAGCGACCAGCTTCAGGGTAAAACGGTCATCCTTCTCCTCCCTCCCTCAGCATCTCACCTTCTCCTCCTCACTGGCTGCCAGCAGCTCCTCCAGCCTCCTCCTGGCCACGCCCACATCCTCTGCGAGCTGCGACCGGTGCCGTTGCTCGTGGTTACTGATTAAGAAAGCAGGTAGTGGACTCAGCAGCTCCTGGAATTCTGCCATCTGCTTCAGCAGCTCTAGGGCAGACGGACAGGAGGACAGGGAGGTTCCAGTTAGAACCTGAACCCGGTTCTGAGCTGATCCTGTGAAAGGATCACAAACCGGTTTTGCTGGCTCTTAGGAACACGCTGGCCTGGTCCTGGTATCCCAGAAGCCTTTGCTGTGTGGAGTCGAGGCTGCAGCAGGTGTCCTAAAGGACAACGGAGTCCGGGACACAGACACACACGCGGGTGATTATTAAACTCATCCATTACTTTAGCTGGAAAGTCCTTGGGGCTCCCTTACCTCCGTGAGATTCCGGATCTCATTTTTGGTTTTCCATAGGACAGAGTTCACGGATGAGCTGAAGGAGCTGAGAGAAGAGCGGAGATCTGGTCCAAACCACATCAAACTCCAGGCCCGCGGGCCAAATCAGGCCCACATGAGATCGTATTTATTAACTCTACACAACGCAGAACCGGACTCTGCATCAGAACCAACGCCAGCGGGACTCACCACGCGTTCGGTTCTGTTTCCTGTTCAAATCCAAGGAAACGGAATCCCTTCTCAGCGGTGATGTCGTCTGTTTTAGTCCT